>NW_027641543.1:7500-9135 GCF_949987615.1 Pollachius pollachius
CACACATCCCTCTCTCTTCTAATAATAAAGATCTCTTTTCTCTCTCTGCTTCTCATACTAGCCAATGGAAGGAATATCATTATGTCTTCTGTCAATGTATATCATAGTCTTACACTATATTCTTTTCTTTCTGCGAATCACGTGTTTTGTGACAGTGAGTTCTGCGATCTCTCTGAATATTTCAGCCCTTCTGTACAAATAAGACGATGGAGTAGGGGGATGGATGGATGGAGTAGAATAGAAGCATTATTATCATAATTCTGCATATTGGGTTAGGGTTTTACACAAAGGATATTTTTTGACACACAAAAAAAGTGCTGCTGCAATCTGTGCACGGAATAGATTGTGTGAGAGAGAGCGAGAGGGAGAGAGAGAGCGAGAGTGAGAGAGGGGTAAGGAAGAAGTCAAATCATAAGCAGGGTAGGAAGTCCTAAAGTTTAACACAAATGAAAAATTAAAAAGGGGAGTGAAATAAATGAAGACGAAATCGGCAGTAATGTTACAGCGGTCTTGTGTGTGTGTGTGTGCGTGTGTGTGTGTGTGTGTGTGTGTGTGTGCATGTGCATGGGCATGTGTAAGTATGTGACTGTGTGTGTGTCTATGTGTGTGTGTGTGCGTGTGAGTGTGCGTGTGTGTTTGTGCCAGTGTGCCTGTGTGTGTGTGTGAGTGTGCGTGTGTGTTTGTGCCAGTGTGCCTGTGTGTGTGTGTGTGTGTGTGTGTGTGTGTGTGTGTGTGCCAGTGTGCCAGTGTGCCTGTGTGTGTGTGTGCGTGCCCGGGAGTTATGGTCCTTCATCTTCTGGTGGGCTGCTCATCATCCAACCGCCCCATCGCCATAGCAACCCTGACGCAGGCATGGAGTTGGGACGACTAAAAATACACTGAGTGTTTGCAGAATAGGATCACATTTTTGAAGAAGAAAAAATGGTGCTGGAGAGAGAGAGTGGGGTGGGGAAGGGGGGGGGTTACACAAACTGAATTTAGGGAGGGAGTGATGGAGAGACCGAGGGAGGGAGAGATGGGATATGAGACAAAAAGATTAAAGAATAGGCAAAAATCTAACACTCCTTCAGGGGTTTTAACAATAGAGCTGTGATCATGCTGTTGTGCAAACGGGTGCGTCTGTATGCGTTTGTGTGCGTCTGTGTGTGTCTGTGTGTGTTTATGTGCTTTTTTGTGTGTCTGTGTCCGTTGTGTGTGTTGCCTCTTCCGTCTCTCCTACTGATGTCTGCAGGCAGTCAGAAATGACACGGATTAATTGTGTTATTCAGATCTACGGATCAGAAGAGGGGGATCGTACTCTATAGTCACGCTGACTTCTATCTGATTCTGTCTATTCCAATGTGTGATTCTGCACTTCACTTTTCAGAGAAGAAGCTGTGTTAGCTAGATATTGTAACCTAGATATGGTTAGCTAGTGACTGTTACTGAGATATTGTTGATATTGTATTGCTTGATAGAGAGAAAGATTCTTCCATCCCTACCATCTATCTTCAATCTATGTTAGCCTAGCATATAGGTCAATTTAACTCCCTCCCCTTTAATAGCTTATGTTTATTCCATGAAGCATCAATGGTTTTCTAAGTGTCGGCAGTTGGGATTCAATTTGGCTCGTGTGGTTTTCCATGCAAAGTAGCG
>NW_027641542.1:0-122701 GCF_949987615.1 Pollachius pollachius
TGACCAACAATGTGATTTTTACCTTACAATGTTGATATTGCTCAAAACTAATGGAATTCACTCCCAAATGGTGGTTTATGCTTAAATAACCCTTTTGTAAGCATAATAACACGTTTGAATTGAAAGAAACAGAAATATTCACATGTCAAGTTTTTATGTGTGCAAAATGCTTTTCAGAGCGAGAGAAGCACTTTTTGACCAACAATGTGATTTTTACCTTTCAATTTTGATATTGCTCAAAACTAATGGAATTCACTCCCAAATGGTGGTTTATGCTTAAATAACCCTTTTGTAAGCATAATAACACGTTTCCATTGAAAGAAACAGAAATATTCACATGTCAAGTTTTTATGCGTGCAAAATGCTTTTCAGAGCGAGAGAAGCACTTTTTGACCAACAATGTGATTTTTACCTTACAATGTTGATATTGCTCAAAACGTAAGGAATTCACTCCCAAATGGTGGTTTATGCTTAAATAACCCTTTTGTATCATAATAACACGTTTGAATTGAAAGGAACAGAAATATTCACTTGTCAAGTTTTTATGCGTGCAAAATGCTTTTCAGAGCGAGAGAAGCACTTTTTGACCAACAATGTGATTCTGACCTTTCAATTTTGATATTGCTCAAAACTAATGGAATTCACTCCCAAATGGTGGTTTATGCTTAAATAACCCTTTTGTAAGCATAATAACACGTTTCCATTGAAAGAAACAGAAATATTCACATGTCAAGTTTTTATGCGTGCAAAGTGCTTTTCAGAGCGAGAGAAGCACTTTTTGACCAACAATGTGATTTTGACCTTACAATGTTGATATTGCTCAAAACGAATGGAATTCACTCCCAAATGGTGGTTTATGCTTAAATAACCCTTTTGTATCATAATAACACGTTTGAATTGAAAGGAACAGAAATATTCACAGGTCAAGTTTTTATGCGTGCAAAATGCTTTTCAGAGCGAGAGAAGCACTTTTTGACCAACAATGTGATTCTGACCTTACAATGTTGATATTGCTCAAAACGAATGGAATTCACTCCAAAATGGTGGTTTATGCTTAAATAACCCTTTTGTATCATAATAACACGTTTGAATTGAAAGGAACAGAAATATTCACTTGTCAAGTTTTTATGCGTGCAAAATGCTTTTCAGAGCGAGAGAAGCACTTTTTGACCAACAATGTGACTCTGACCTTTCAATTTTGATATTGCTCAAAACTAATGGAATTCACTCCCAAATGGTGGTTTATGCTTAAATAACCCTTTTGTAATCATAATAACACGTTTCCATTGAAAGAAACAGAAATATTCACATGTCAAGTTTTTATGCGTGCAAAATGCTTTTCAGAGCGAGAGAAGTACTTTTTGACCAACAATATGATTTTTACCTTACAATGTTGATATTGCTCAAAACTAATGGAATTCACTCCCAAATGGTGGTTTATGCTTAAATAACCCTTTTGTATCATAATAACACGTTTGAATTGAAAGGAACAGAAATATTCACATGTCAAGTTTTTATGCGTGCAAAATGCTTTTCAGAGCGAGAGAAGCACTTTTTGACCAACAATGTGATTCTGACCTTACAATGTTGATATTGCTCAAAACTAATGGAATTCACTCCCAAATGGTGGTTTGTGCTTAAATAACCCTTTTGTAAGCATAATAACACGTTTCCATTGAAAGTCACAGAAATATTCACATGTCAAGTTTTTATGTGTGCAAAATGCTTTTCAGAGCGAGAGAAGCACTTTTTGACCAACAATGTGATTCTGACCTTTCAATTTTGATATTGCTCAAAACTAATGGAATTCACTCCCAAATGGTGGTTTATGCTTAAATAACCCTTTTGTATCATAATAACACGTTTGAATTGAAAGGAACAGAAATATTCACTTGTCAAGTTTTTATGCGTGCAAAATGCTTTTCAGAGCGAGAGAAGCACTTTTTGACCAACAATGTGATTCTGACCTTTCAATTTTGATATTGCTCAAAACTAATGGAATTCACTCCCAAATGGTGGTTTATGCTTAAATAACCCTTTTGTAAGCATAATAACACGTTTCCATTGAAAGAAACAGAAATATTCACATGTCAAGTTTTTATGCGTGCAAAATGCTTTTCAGAGCGAGAGAAGCACTTTTTGACCAACAATGTGATTCTGACCTTACAATGTTGATATTGCTCAAAACTAATGGAATTCACTCCCAAATGGTGGTTTATGCTTAAATAACCCTTTTGTAAGCATAATAACACGTTTCCATTGAAAGTAACAGAAATATTCACGTTTCTAGTTTTTATGCGTGCAAAATGCTTTTCAGAGCGAGAGAAGCACTTTTTGACCAACAATGTGATTCTGACCTTACAATGTTGATATTGCTCAAAACTAATGGAATTCACTCCCAAATGGTGGTTTATGCTTAAATAACCCTTTTCTAAGCATAATAACACGTTTGAATTGAAAGAAACAGAAATATTCACATGTCAAGTTTTTATGCGTGCAAAATGCTTTTCAGAGCGAGAGAAGCACTTTTTGACCAACAATGTGATTTTTACCTTACAATGTTGATATTGCTCAAAACTAATGGAATTCACTCCCAAATGGTGGTTTATGCTTAAATAACCCTTTTGTATCATAATAACACGTTTGAATTGAAAGGAACAGAATTATTCACTTGTCAAGTTTTTATGCGTGCAAAATGCTTTTCAGAGCGAGAGAAGCACTTTTTGACCAACAATGTGATTCTGACCTTACAATGTTGATATTGCTCAAAACGAATGGAATTCACTCCAAAATGGTGGTTTATGCTTAAATTACCCTTTTGTATCATAATAACACGTTTGAATTGAAAGGAACAGAAATATTCACTTGTCAAGTTTTTATGCGTGCAAAATGCTTTTCAGAGCGAGAGAAGCACTTTTTGATCAACAATGTGACTCTGACCTTTCAATTTTGATATTGCTCAAAACTAATGGAATTCACTCCCAAATGGTGGTTTATGCTTAAATAACCCTTTTGTAAGCATAATAACACGTTTCCATTGAAAGAAACAGAAATATTCACATGTCAAGTTTTTATGCGTGCAAAATGCTTTTCAGAGCGAGAGAAGCACTTTTTGACCAACAATGTGATTTTTACCTTACAATGTTGATATTGCTCAAAACTAATGGAATTCACTCCCAAATGGTGGTTTATGCTTAAATAACCCTTTTGTAAGCATAATAACACGTTTCCATTGAAAGTAACAGAAATATTCACGTTTCTAGTTTTTATATGTGCAAAAGGCTTTTCAGAGCGAGAGAAGCACTTTTTGACCAACAATGTGATTCTGACCTTACAATGTTGATATTGCTCAAAACTAATGGAATTCACTCCCAAATGGTGGTTTATGCTTAAATAACCCTTTTCTAAGCATAATAACACGTTTGAATTGAAAGAAACAGAAATATTCACATGTCAAGTTTTTATGCGTGCAAAATGCTTTTCAGAGCGAGAGAAGCACTTTTTGACCAACAATGTGATTTTTACCTTACAATGTTGATATTGCTCAAAACTAATGGAATTCACTCCCAAATGGTGGTTTATGCTTAAATAACCCTTTTGTAAGCATAATAACACGTTTGAATTGAAAGAAACAGAAATATTCACATGTCAAGTTTTTATGTGTGCAAAATGCTTTTCAGAGCGAGAGAAGCACTTTTTGACCAACAATGTGATTTTTACCTTTCAATTTTGATATTGCTCAAAACTAATGGAATTCACTCCCAAATGGTGGTTTATGCTTAAATAACCCTTTTGTAAGCATAATAACACGTTTCCATTGAAAGAAACAGAAATATTCACATGTCAAGTTTTTATGCGTGCAAAATGCTTTTCAGAGCGAGAGAAGCACTTTTTGACCAACAATGTGATATTTACCTTACAATGTTGATATTGCTCAAAACGAATGGAATTCACTCCCAAATGGTGGTTTATGCTTAAATAACCCTTTTGTATCATAATAACACGTTTGAATTGAAAGGAACAGAAATATTCACTTGTCAAGTTTTTATGCGTGCAAAATGCTTTTCAGAGCGAGAGAAGCACTTTTTGACCAACAATGTGATTCTGACCTTTCAATTTTGATATTGCTCAAAACTAATGGAATTCACTCCCAAATGGTGGTTTATGCTTAAATAACCCTTTTGTAAGCATAATAACACGTTTCCATTGAAAGAAACAGAAATATTCACATGTCAAGTTTTTATGCGTGCAAAGTGCTTTTCAGAGCAAGAGAAGCACTTTTTGACCAACAATGTGATTCTGACCTTTCAATTTTGATATTGCTCAAAACTAATGGAATTCACTCCCAAATGGTGGTTTATGCTTAAATAACCCTTTTGTAAGCATAATAACACGTTTCCATTGAAAGAAACAGAAATATTCACATGTCAAGTTTTTATGCGTGCAAAATGCTTTTCAGAGCGAGAGAAGCACTTTTTGACCAACAATGTGATTTTTACCTTACAATGTTGATATTGCTCAAAACTAATGGAATTCACTCCCAAATGGTGGTTTATGCTTAAATAACCCTTTTGTATCATAATAACACGTTTGAATTGAAAGGAACAGAAATCTTCACTTGTCAAGTTTTTATGCGTGCAAAATGCTTTTCAGAGCGAGAGAAGCACTTTTTGACCAACAATGTGATTCTGACCTTTCAATTTTGATATTGCTCAAAACTAATGGAATTCACTCCCAAATGGTGGTTTATGCTTAAATAACCCTTTTGTAAGCATAATAACACGTTTCCATTGAAAGAAACAGAAATATTCACATGTCAAGTTTTTATGCGTGCAAAATGCTTTTCAGAGCGAGAGAAGCACTTTTTGACCAACAATGTGATTCTGACCTTACAATGTTGATATTGCTCAAAACTAATGGAATTCACTCCCAAATGGTGGTTTATGCTTAAATAACCCTTTTGTAAGCATAATAACACGTTTCCATTGAAAGTAACAGAAATATTCACGTTTCTAGTTTTTATGCGTGCAAAATGCTTTTCAGAGCGAGAGAAGCACTTTTTGACCAACAATGTGATTCTGACCTTACAATGTTGATATTGCTCAAAACTAATGGAATTCACTCCCAAATGGTGGTTTATGCTTAAATAACCCTTTTCTAAGCATAATAACACGTTTGAATTGAAAGAAACAGAAATATTCACATGTCAAGTTTTTATGCGTGCAAAATGCTTTTCAGAGCGAGAGAAGCACTTTTTGACCAACAATGTGATTTTGACCTTACAATGTTGATATTCCTCAAAACGAATGGAATTCACTCCCAAATGGTGGTTTATGCTTAAATAACCCTTTTGTATCATAATAACACGTTTGAATTGAAAGGAACAGAAATATTCACTTGTCAAGTTTTTATGCGTGCAAAATGCTTTTCAGAGCGAGAGAAGCACTTTTTGACCAACAATGTGATTCTGACCTTTCAATTTTGATATTGCTCAAAACTAATGGAATTCACTCCCAAATGGTGGTTTATGCTTAAATAACCCTTTTGTAAGCATAATAACACGTTTCCATTGAAAGAAACAGAAATATTCACATGTCAAGTTTTTATGCGTGCAAAATGCTTTTCAGAGCGAGAGAAGCACTTTTTGACCAACAATGTGATTTTGACCTTACAATGTTGATATTGCTCAAAACGAATGGAATTCACTCCCAAATGGTGGTTTATGCTTAAATAACCCTTTTGTATCATAATAACACGTTTGAATTGAAAGGAACAGAAATATTCACATGTCAAGTTTTTTTGCGTGCAAAATGCTTTTCAGAGCGAGAGAAGCACTTTTTGACCAACAATGTGATTCTGACCTTACAATGTTGATATTGCTCAAAACGAATGGAATTCACTCCAAAATGGTGGTTTATGCTTAAATAACCCTTTTGTATCATAATAACACGTTTGAATTGAAAGGAACAGAAATATTCACTTGTCAAGTTTTTATGCGTGCAAAATGCTTTTCAGAGCGAGAGAAGCACTTTTTGACCAACAATGTGACTCTGACCTTTCAATTTTGATATTGCTCAAAACTAATGGAATTCACTCCCAAATGGTGGTTTATGCTTAAATAACCCTTTTGTAAGCATAATAACACGTTTCCATTGAAAGAAACAGAAATATTCACATGTCAAGTTTTTATGCGTGCAAAATGCTTTTCAGAGCGAGAGAAGCACTTTTTGACCAACAATGTGATTTTTACCTTACAATGTTGATATTGCTCAAAACTAATGGAATTCACTCCCAAATGGTGGTTTATGCTTAAATAACCCTTTTGTATCATAATAACACGTTTGAATTGAAAGGAACAGAAATCTTCACTTGTCAAGTTTTTATGCGTGCAAAATGCTTTTCAGAGCGAGAGAAGCACTTTTTGACCAACAATGTGATTCTGACCTTTCAATTTTGATATTGCTCAAAACTAATGGAATTCACTCCCAAATGGTGGTTTATGCTTAAATAACCCTTTTGTAAGCATAATAACACGTTTCCATTGAAAGAAACAGAAATATTCACATGTCAAGTTTTTATGCGTGCAAAATGCTTTTCAGAGCGAGAGAAGCACTTTTTGACCAACAATGTGATTCTGACCTTACAATGTTGATATTGCTCAAAACTAATGGAATTCACTCCCAAATGGTGGTTTGTGCTTAAATAACCCTTTTGTAAGCATAATAACACGTTTCCATTGAAAGTAACAGAAATATTCACATGTCAAGTTTTTATGTGTGCAAAATGCTTTTCAGAGCGAGAGAAGCACTTTTTGACCAACAATGTGATTCTGACCTTTCAATTTTGATATTGCTCAAAACTAATGGAATTCACTCCCAAATGGTGGTTTATGCTTAAATAACCCTTTTGTAAGCATAATAACACGTTTCCATTGAAAGAAACAGAAATATTCACATGTCAAGTTTTTATGCGTGCAAAATGCTTTTCAGAGCGAGAGAAGCACTTTTTGACCAACAATGTGATTTTTACCTTACAATGTTGATATTGCTCAAAACTAATGGAATTCACTCCCAAATGGTGGTTTATGCTTAAATAACCCTTTTGTATCATAATAACACGTTTGAATTGAAAGGAACAGAAATCTTCACTTGTCAAGTTTTTATGCGTGCAAAATGCTTTTCAGAGCGAGAGAAGCACTTTTTGACCAACAATGTGATTCTGACCTTTCAATTTTGAAATTGCTCAAAACTATTGGAATTCACTCCCAAATGGTGGTTTATGCTTAAATAACCATTTTGTAAGCATAATAACACGTTTCCATTGAAAGAAACAGAAATATTCACATGTCAAGTTTTTATGCGTGCAAAATGCTTTTCAGAGCGAGAGAAGCACTTTTTGACCAACAATGTGATTCTGACCTTTCAATTTTGATATTGCTCAAAACTAATGGAATTCACTCCCAAATGGTGGTTTATGCTTAAATAACTCTTTTGTAAGCATAATAACACGTTTCCATTGAAAGAAACAGAAATATTCACATGTCAAGTTTTTATGCGTGCAAAATGCTTTTCAGAGCGAGAGAAGCACTTTTTGACCAACAATGTGATTTTGACCTTACAATGTTGATATTGCTCAAAACGAATGGAATTCACTCCCAAATGGTGGTTTATGCTTAAATAACCCTTTTGTATCATAATAACACGTTTGAATTGAAAGGAACAGAAATATTCACTTGTCAAGTTTTTATGCGTGCAAAATGCTTTTCAGAGCGAGAGAAGCACTTTTTGACCAACAATGTGATTCTGACCTTTCAATTTTGATATTGCTCAAAACTAATGGAATTCACTCCCAAATGGTGGTTTATGCTTAAATAACCCTTTTGTAAGCATAATAACACGTTTCCATTGAAAGAAACAGAAATATTCACATGTCAAGTTTTTATGCGTGCAAAATGCTTTTCAGAGCGAGAGAAGCACTTTTTGACCAACAATGTGATTTTGACCTTACAATGTTGATATTGCTCAAAACGAATGGAATTCACTCCCAAATGGTGGTTTATGCTTAAATAACCCTTTTGTATCATAATAACACGTTTGAATTGAAAGGAACAGAAATATTCACATGTCAAGTTTTTATGCGTGCAAAATGCTTTTCAGAGCGAGAGAAGCACTTTTTGACCAACAATGTGATTCTGACCTTACAATGTTGATATTGCTCAAAACGAATGGAATTCACTCCCAAATGGTGGTTTATGCTTAAATAACCCTTTTGTAAGCATAATAACACGTTTCCATTGAAAGAAACAGAAATATTCACATGTCAAGTTTTTATGCGTGCAAAATGCTTTTCAGAGCGAGAGAAGCACTTTTTGACCAACAATGTGATTTTTACCTTACAATGTTGATATTGCTCAAAACTAATGGAATTCACTCCCAAATGGTGGTTTATGCTTAAATAACCCTTTTGTATCATAATAACACGTTTGAATTGAAAGGAACAGAAATCTTCACTTGTCAAGTTTTTATGCGTGCAAAATGCTTTTCAGAGCGAGAGAAGCACTTTTTGACCAACAATGTGATTCTGCCCTTTCAATTTTGATATTGCTCAAAACTAATGGAATTCACTCCCTAATGGTGGTTTATGCTTAAATAACCCTTTTGTAAGCATAATAACACGTTTCCATTGAAAGAAACAGAAATATTCACATGTCAAGTTTTTATGCGTGCAAAATGCTTTTCAGAGCGAGAGAAGCACTTTTTGACCAACAATGTGATTCTGACCTTACAATGTTGATATTGCTCAAAACTAATGGAATTCACTCCCAAATGGTGGTTTGTGCTTAAATAACCCTTTTGTAAGCATAATAACACGTTTCCATTGAAAGTAACAGAAATATTCACATGTCAAGTTTTTATGTGTGCAAAATGCTTTTCAGAGCGAGAGAAGCACTTTTTGACCAACAATGTGATTCTGACCTTTCAATTTTGATATTGCTCAAAACTAATGGAATTCACTCCCAAATGGTGGTTTATGCTTAAATAACCCTTTTGTAAGCATAATAACACGTTTCCATTGAAAGAAACAGAAATATTCACATGTCAAGTTTTTATGCGTGCAAAATGCTTTTCAGAGCGAGAGAAGCACTTTTTGACCAACAATGTGATTCTGACCTTACAATGTTGATATTGCTCAAAACTAATGGAATTCACTCCCAAATGGTGGTTTATGCTTAAATAACCCTTTTGTAAGCATAATAACACGTTTCCATTGAAAGTAACAGAAATATTCACGTTTCTAGTTTTTATGCGTGCAAAATGCTTTTCAGAGCGAGAGAAGCACTTTTTGACCAACAATGTGATTCTGACCTTACAATGTTGATATTGCTCAAAACTAATGGAATTCACTCCCAAATGGTGGTTTATGCTTAAATAACCCTTTTCTAAGCATAATAACATGTTTGAATTGAAAGAAACAGAAATATTCACATGTCAAGTTTTTATGCGTGCAAAATGCTTTTCAGAGCGAGAGAAGCACTTTTTGACCAACAATGTGATTTTTACCTTACAATGTTGATATTGCTCAAAACTAATGGAATTCGCTCCCAAATGGTGGTTTATGCTTAAATAACCCTTTTGTATCATAATAACACGTTTGAATTGAACGGAACAGAAATATTCACTTGTCAAGTTTTTATGCGTGCAAAATGCTTTTCAGAGCGAGAGAAGCACTTTTTGACCAACAATGTGATTCTGACCTTTCAATTTTGATATTGCTCAAAACTAATGGAATTCACTCCCAAATGGTGGTTTATGCTTAAATAACCCTTTTGTAAGCATAATAACACGTTTCCATTGAAAGAAACAGAAATATTCACATGTCAAGTTTTTATGCGTGCAAAATGCTTTTCAGAGCGAGAGAAGCACTTTTTGACCAACAATGTGATTCTGACCTTTCAATTTTGATATTGCTCAAAACTAATGGAATTCACTCCCAAATGGTGGTTTATGCTTAAATAACCCTTTTGTAAGCATAATAACACGTTTCCATTGAAAGAAACAGAAATATTCACATGTCAAGTTTTTATGCGTGCAAAATGCTTTTCAGAGCGAGAGAAGCACTTTTTGACCAACAATGTGATTTTGACCTTACAATGTTGATATTGCTCAAAACGAATGGAATTCACTCCCAAATGGTGGTTTATGCTTAAATAACCCTTTTGTATCATAATAACACGTTTGAATTGAAAGGAACAGAAATATTCACTTGTCAAGTTTTTATGCGTGCAAAATGCTTTTCAGAGCGAGAGAAGCACTTTTTGACCAACAATGTGATTCTGACCTTTCAATTTTGATATTGCTCAAAACTAATGGAATTCACTCCCAAATGGTGGTTTATGCTTAAATAACCCTTTTGTAAGCATAATAACACGTTTCCATTGAAAGAAACAGAAATATTCACATGTCAAGTTTTTATGCGTGCAAAATGCTTTTCAGAGCGAGAGAAGCACTTTTTGACCAACAATGTGATTTTGACCTTACAATGTTGATATTGCTCAAAACGAATGGAATTCACTCCCAAATGGTGGTTTATGCTTAAATAACCCTTTTGTATCATAATAACACGTTTGAATTGAAAGGAACAGAAATATTCACATGTCAAGTTTTTATGCGTGCAAAATGCTTTTCAGAGCGAGAGAAGCACTTTTTGACCAACAATGTGATTCTGACCTTACAATGTTGATATTGCTCAAAACGAATGGAATTCACTCCAAAATGGTGGTTTATGCTTAAATAACCCTTTTGTATCATAATAACACGTTTGAATTGAAAGGAACAGAAATATTCACTTGTCAAGTTTTTATGCGTGCAAAATGCTTTTCAGAGCGAGAGAAGCACTTTTTGACCAACAATGTGACTCTGACCTTTCAATTTTGATATTGCTCAAAACTAATGGAATTCACTCCCAAATGGTGGTTTATGCTTAAATAACCCTTTTGTAAGCATAATAACACGTTTCCATTGAAAGAAACAGAAATATTCACATGTCAAGTTTTTATGCGTGCAAAATGCTTTTCAGAGCGAGAGAAGCACTTTTTGACCAACAATGTGATTTTTACCTTACAATGTTGATATTGCTCAAAACTAATGGAATTCACTCCCAAATGGTGGTTTATGCTTAAATAACCCTTTTGTATCATAATAACACGTTTGAATTGAAAGGAACAGAAATCTTCACTTGTCAAGTTTTTATGCGTGCAAAATGCTTTTCAGAGCGAGAGAAGCACTTTTTGACCAACAATGTGATTCTGACCTTTCAATTTTGATATTGCTCAAAACTAATGGAATTCACTCCCAAATGGTGGTTTATGCTTAAATAACCCTTTTGTAAGCATAATAACACGTTTCCATTGAAAGAAACAGAAATATTCACATGTCAAGTTTTTATGCGTGCAAAATGCTTTTCAGAGCGAGAGAAGCACTTTTTGACCAACAATGTGATTCTGACCTTACAATGTTGATATTGCTCAAAACTAATGGAATTCACTCCCAAATGGTGGTTTGTGCTTAAATAACCCTTTTGTAAGCATAATAACACGTTTCCATTGAAAGTAACAGAAATATTCACATGTCAAGTTTTTATGTGTGCAAAATGCTTTTCAGAGCGAGAGAAGCACTTTTTGACCAACAATGTGATTCTGACCTTTCAATTTTGATATTGCTCAAAACTAATGGAATTCACTCCCAAATGGTGGTTTATGCTTAAATAACCCTTTTGTAAGCATAATAACACGTTTCCATTGAAAGAAACAGAAATATTCACATGTCAAGTTTTTATGCGTGCAAAATGCTTTTCAGAGCGAGAGAAGCACTTTTTGACCAACAATGTGATTTTTACCTTACAATGTTGATATTGCTCAAAACTAATGGAATTCACTCCCAAATGGTGGTTTATGCTTAAATAACCCTTTTGTATCATAATAACACGTTTGAATTGAAAGGAACAGAAATCTTCACTTGTCAAGTTTTTATGCGTGCAAAATGCTTTTCAGAGCGAGAGAAGCACTTTTTGACCAACAATGTGATTCTGACCTTTCAATTTTGATATTGCTCAAAACTAATGGAATTCACTCCCAAATGGTGGTTTATGCTTAAATAACCCTTTTGTAAGCATAATAACACGTTTCCATTGAAAGAAACAGAAATATTCACATGTCAAGTTTTTATGCGTGCAAAATGCTTTTCAGAGCGAGAGAAGCACTTTTTGACCAACAATGTGATTCTGACCTTACAATGTTGATATTGCTCAAAACTAATGGAATTCACTCCCAAATGGTGGTTTATGCTTAAATAACCCTTTTGTAAGCATAATAACACGTTTCCATTGAAAGTAACAGAAATATTCACGTTTCTAGTTTTTATGCGTGCAAAATGCTTTTCAGAGCGAGAGAAGCACTTTTTGACCAACAATGTGATTCTGACCTTACAATGTTGATATTGCTCAAAACTAATGGAATTCACTCCCAAATGGTGGTTTATGCTTAAATAACCCTTTTCTAAGCATAATAACACGTTTGAATTGAAAGAAACAGAAATATTCACATGTCAAGTTTTTATGCGTGCAAAATGCTTTTCAGAGCGAGAGAAGCACTTTTTGACCAACAATGTGATTTTTACCTTACAATGTTGATATTGCTCAAAACTAATGGAATTCACTCCCAAATGGTGGTTTATGCTTAAATAACCCTTTTGTATCATAATAACACGTTTGAATTGAACGGAACAGAAATATTCACTTGTCAAGTTTTTGTGCGTGCAAAATGCTTTTCAGAGCGAGAGAAGCACTTTTTGACCAACAATGTGATTCTGACCTTTCAATTTTGATATTGCTCAAAACTAATGGAATTCACTCCCAAATGGTGGTTTATGCTTAAATAACCCTTTTGTAAGCATAATAACACGTTTCCATTGAAAGAAACAGAAATATTCACATGTCAAGTTTTTATGCGTGCAAAATGCTTTTCAGAGCGAGAGAAGCACTTTTTGACCAACAATGTGATTCTGACCTTTCAATTTTGATATTGCTCAAAACTAATGGAATTCACTCCCAAATGGTGGTTTATGCTTAAATAACCCTTTTGTAAGCATAATAACACGTTTCCATTGAAAGAAACAGAAATATTCACATGTCAAGTTTTTATGCGTGCAAAATGCTTTTCAGAGCGAGAGAAGCACTTTTTGACCAACAATGTGATTCTGACCTTACAATGTTGATATTGCTCAAAACGAATGGAATTCACTCCAAAATGGTGGTTTATGCTTAAATAACCCTTTTGTATCATAATAACACGTTTGAATTGAAAGGAACAGAAATATTCACTTGTCAAGTTTTTATGCGTGCAAAATGCTTTTCAGAGCGAGAGAAGCACTTTTTGACCAACAATGTGACTCTGACCTTTCAATTTTGATATTGCTCAAAACTAATGGAATTCACTCCCAAATGGTGGTTTATGCTTAAATAACCCTTTTGTAAGCATAATAACACGTTTCCATTGAAAGAAACAGAAATATTCACATGTCAAGTTTTTATGCGTGCAAAATGCTTTTCAGAGCGAGAGAAGCACTTTTTGACCAACAATGTGATTTTTACCTTACAATGTTGATATTGCTCAAAACTAATGGAATTCACTCCCAAATGGTGGTTTATGCTTAAATAACCCTTTTGTATCATAATAACACGTTTGAATTGAAAGGAACAGAAATCTTCACTTGTCAAGTTTTTATGCGTGCAAAATGCTTTTCAGAGCGAGAGAAGCACTTTTTGACCAACAATGTGATTCTGACCTTTCAATTTTGATATTGCTCAAAACTAATGGAATTCACTCCCAAATGGTGGTTTATGCTTAAATAACCCTTTTGTAAGCATAATAACACGTTTCCATTGAAAGAAACAGAAATATTCACATGTCAAGTTTTTATGCGTGCAAAATGCTTTTCAGAGCGAGAGAAGCACTTTTTGACCAACAATGTGATTCTGACCTTACAATGTTGATATTGCTCAAAACTAATGGAATTCACTCCCAAATGGTGGTTTATGCTTAAATAACCCTTTTGTAAGCATAATAACACGTTTCCATTGAAAGTAACAGAAATATTCACGTTTCTAGTTTTTATGCGTGCAAAATGCTTTTCAGAGCGAGAGAAGCACTTTTTGACCAACAATGTGATTCTGACCTTACAATGTTGATATTGCTCAAAACTAATGGAATTCACTCCCAAATGGTGGTTTATGCTTAAATAACCCTTTTCTAAGCATAATAACACGTTTGAATTGAAAGAAACAGAAATATTCACATGTCAAGTTTTTATGCGTGCAAAATGCTTTTCAGAGCGAGAGAAGCACTTTTTGACCAACAATGTGATTTTTACCTTACAATGTTGATATTGCTCAAAACTAATGGAATTCACTCCCAAATGGTGGTTTATGCTTAAATAACCCTTTTGTATCATAATAACACGTTTGAATTGAAAGGAACAGAAATCTTCACTTGTCAAGTTTTTATGCGTGCAAAATGCTTTTCAGAGCGAGAGAAGCACTTTTTGACCAACAATGTGATTCTGACCTTTCAATTTTGAAATTGCTCAAAACTATTGGAATTCACTCCCAAATGGTGGTTTATGCTTAAATAACCATTTTGTAAGCATAATAACACGTTTCCATTGAAAGAAACAGAAATATTCACATGTCAAGTTTTTATGCGTGCAAAATGCTTTTCAGAGCGAGAGAAGCACTTTTTGACCAACAATGTGATTCTGACCTTACAATGTTGATATTGCTCAAAACTAATGGAATTCACTCCCAAATGGTGGTTTATGCTTAAATAACCCTTTTGTAAGCATAATAACACGTTTCCATTGAAAGTAACAGAAATATTCACGTTTCTAGTTTTTATGCGTGCAAAATGCTTTTCAGAGCGAGAGAAGCACTTTTTGACCAACAATGTGATTCTGACCTTACAATGTTGATATTGCTCAAAACTAATGGAATTCACTCCCAAATGGTGGTTTATGCTTAAATAACCCTTTTCTAAGCATAATAACATGTTTGAATTGAAAGAAACAGAAATATTCACATGTCAAGTTTTTATGCGTGCAAAATGCTTTTCAGAGCGAGAGAAGCACTTTTTGACCAACAATGTGATTTTTACCTTACAATGTTGATATTGCTCAAAACTAATGGAATTCGCTCCCAAATGGTGGTTTATGCTTAAATAACCCTTTTGTATCATAATAACACGTTTGAATTGAACGGAACAGAAATATTCACTTGTCAAGTTTTTATGCGTGCAAAATGCTTTTCAGAGCGAGAGAAGCACTTTTTGACCAACAATGTGATTCTGACCTTTCAATTTTGATATTGCTCAAAACTAATGGAATTCACTCCCAAATGGTGGTTTATGCTTAAATAACCCTTTTGTAAGCATAATAACACGTTTCCATTGAAAGAAACAGAAATATTCACATGTCAAGTTTTTATGCGTGCAAAATGCTTTTCAGAGCGAGAGAAGCACTTTTTGACCAACAATGTGATTCTGACCTTTCAATTTTGATATTGCTCAAAACTAATGGAATTCACTCCCAAATGGTGGTTTATGCTTAAATAACCCTTTTGTAAGCATAATAACACGTTTCCATTGAAAGAAACAGAAATATTCACATGTCAAGTTTTTATGCGTGCAAAATGCTTTTCAGAGCGAGAGAAGCACTTTTTGACCAACAATGTGATTTTGACCTTACAATGTTGATATTGCTCAAAACGAATGGAATTCACTCCCAAATGGTGGTTTATGCTTAAATAACCCTTTTGTATCATAATAACACGTTTGAATTGAAAGGAACAGAAATATTCACTTGTCAAGTTTTTATGCGTGCAAAATGCTTTTCAGAGCGAGAGAAGCACTTTTTGACCAACAATGTGATTCTGACCTTTCAATTTTGATATTGCTCAAAACTAATGGAATTCACTCCCAAATGGTGGTTTATGCTTAAATAACCCTTTTGTAAGCATAATAACACGTTTCCATTGAAAGAAACAGAAATATTCACATGTCAAGTTTTTATGCGTGCAAAATGCTTTTCAGAGCGAGAGAAGCACTTTTTGACCAACAATGTGATTTTGACCTTACAATGTTGATATTGCTCAAAACGAATGGAATTCACTCCCAAATGGTGGTTTATGCTTAAATAACCCTTTTGTATCATAATAACACGTTTGAATTGAAAGGAACAGAAATATTCACATGTCAAGTTTTTATGCGTGCAAAATGCTTTTCAGAGCGAGAGAAGCACTTTTTGACCAACAATGTGATTCTGACCTTACAATGTTGATATTGCTCAAAACGAATGGAATTCACTCCAAAATGGTGGTTTATGCTTAAATAACCCTTTTGTATCATAATAACACGTTTGAATTGAAAGGAACAGAAATATTCACTTGTCAAGTTTTTATGCGTGCAAAATGCTTTTCAGAGCGAGAGAAGCACTTTTTGACCAACAATGTGACTCTGACCTTTCAATTTTGATATTGCTCAAAACTAATGGAATTCACTCCCAAATGGTGGTTTATGCTTAAATAACCCTTTTGTAAGCATAATAACACGTTTCCATTGAAAGAAACAGAAATATTCACATGTCAAGTTTTTATGCGTGCAAAATGCTTTTCAGAGCGAGAGAAGCACTTTTTGACCAACAATGTGATTCTGACCTTACAATGTTGATATTGCTCAAAACGAATGGAATTCACTCCAAAATGGTGGTTTATGCTTAAATAACCCTTTTGTATCATAATAACACGTTTGAATTGAAAGGAACAGAAATATTCACTTGTCAAGTTTTTATGCGTGCAAAATGCTTTTCAGAGCGAGAGAAGCACTTTTTGACCAACAATGTGACTCTGACCTTTCAATTTTGATATTGCTCAAAACTAATGGAATTCACTCCCAAATGGTGGTTTATGCTTAAATAACCCTTTTGTAAGCATAATAACACGTTTCCATTGAAAGAAACAGAAATATTCACATGTCAAGTTTTTATGCGTGCAAAATGCTTTTCAGAGCGAGAGAAGCACTTTTTGACCAACAATGTGATTTTTACCTTACAATGTTGATATTGCTCAAAACTAATGGAATTCACTCCCAAATGGTGGTTTATGCTTAAATAACCCTTTTGTATCATAATAACACGTTTGAATTGAAAGGAACAGAAATCTTCACTTGTCAAGTTTTTATGCGTGCAAAATGCTTTTCAGAGCGAGAGAAGCACTTTTTGACCAACAATGTGATTCTGACCTTTCAATTTTGATATTGCTCAAAACTAATGGAATTCACTCCCAAATGGTGGTTTATGCTTAAATAACCCTTTTGTAAGCATAATAACACGTTTCCATTGAAAGAAACAGAAATATTCACATGTCAAGTTTTTATGCGTGCAAAATGCTTTTCAGAGCGAGAGAAGCACTTTTTGACCAACAATGTGATTCTGACCTTACAATGTTGATATTGCTCAAAACTAATGGAATTCACTCCCAAATGGTGGTTTATGCTTAAATAACCCTTTTGTAAGCATAATAACACGTTTCCATTGAAAGTAACAGAAATATTCACGTTTCTAGTTTTTATGCGTGCAAAATGCTTTTCAGAGCGAGAGAAGCACTTTTTGACCAACAATGTGATTCTGACCTTACAATGTTGATATTGCTCAAAACTAATGGAATTCACTCCCAAATGGTGGTTTATGCTTAAATAACCCTTTTCTAAGCATAATAACACGTTTGAATTGAAAGAAACAGAAATATTCACATGTCAAGTTTTTATGCGTGCAAAATGCTTTTCAGAGCGAGAGAAGCACTTTTTGACCAACAATGTGATTTTTACCTTACAATGTTGATATTGCTCAAAACTAATGGAATTCACTCCCAAATGGTGGTTTATGCTTAAATAACCCTTTTGTATCATAATAACACGTTTGAATTGAAAGGAACAGAAATCTTCACTTGTCAAGTTTTTATGCGTGCAAAATGCTTTTCAGAGCGAGAGAAGCACTTTTTGACCAACAATGTGATTCTGACCTTTCAATTTTGAAATTGCTCAAAACTATTGGAATTCACTCCCAAATGGTGGTTTATGCTTAAATAACCATTTTGTAAGCATAATAACACGTTTCCATTGAAAGAAACAGAAATATTCACATGTCAAGTTTTTATGCGTGCAAAATGCTTTTCAGAGCGAGAGAAGCACTTTTTGACCAACAATGTGATTCTGACCTTACAATGTTGATATTGCTCAAAACTAATGGAATTCACTCCCAAATGGTGGTTTATGCTTAAATAACCCTTTTGTAAGCATAATAACACGTTTCCATTGAAAGTAACAGAAATATTCACGTTTCTAGTTTTTATGCGTGCAAAATGCTTTTCAGAGCGAGAGAAGCACTTTTTGACCAACAATGTGATTCTGACCTTACAATGTTGATATTGCTCAAAACTAATGGAATTCACTCCCAAATGGTGGTTTATGCTTAAATAACCCTTTTCTAAGCATAATAACATGTTTGAATTGAAAGAAACAGAAATATTCACATGTCAAGTTTTTATGCGTGCAAAATGCTTTTCAGAGCGAGAGAAGCACTTTTTGACCAACAATGTGATTTTTACCTTACAATGTTGATATTGCTCAAAACTAATGGAATTCGCTCCCAAATGGTGGTTTATGCTTAAATAACCCTTTTGTATCATAATAACACGTTTGAATTGAACGGAACAGAAATATTCACTTGTCAAGTTTTTATGCGTGCAAAATGCTTTTCAGAGCGAGAGAAGCACTTTTTGACCAACAATGTGATTCTGACCTTTCAATTTTGATATTGCTCAAAACTAATGGAATTCACTCCCAAATGGTGGTTTATGCTTAAATAACCCTTTTGTAAGCATAATAACACGTTTCCATTGAAAGAAACAGAAATATTCACATGTCAAGTTTTTATGCGTGCAAAATGCTTTTCAGAGCGAGAGAAGCACTTTTTGACCAACAATGTGATTCTGACCTTTCAATTTTGATATTGCTCAAAACTAATGGAATTCACTCCCAAATGGTGGTTTATGCTTAAATAACCCTTTTGTAAGCATAATAACACGTTTCCATTGAAAGAAACAGAAATATTCACATGTCAAGTTTTTATGCGTGCAAAATGCTTTTCAGAGCGAGAGAAGCACTTTTTGACCAACAATGTGATTTTGACCTTACAATGTTGATATTGCTCAAAACGAATGGAATTCACTCCCAAATGGTGGTTTATGCTTAAATAACCCTTTTGTATCATAATAACACGTTTGAATTGAAAGGAACAGAAATATTCACTTGTCAAGTTTTTATGCGTGCAAAATGCTTTTCAGAGCGAGAGAAGCACTTTTTGACCAACAATGTGATTCTGACCTTTCAATTTTGATATTGCTCAAAACTAATGGAATTCACTCCCAAATGGTGGTTTATGCTTAAATAACCCTTTTGTAAGCATAATAACACGTTTCCATTGAAAGAAACAGAAATATTCACATGTCAAGTTTTTATGCGTGCAAAATGCTTTTCAGAGCGAGAGAAGCACTTTTTGACCAACAATGTGATTTTGACCTTACAATGTTGATATTGCTCAAAACGAATGGAATTCACTCCCAAATGGTGGTTTATGCTTAAATAACCCTTTTGTATCATAATAACACGTTTGAATTGAAAGGAACAGAAATATTCACATGTCAAGTTTTTATGCGTGCAAAATGCTTTTCAGAGCGAGAGAAGCACTTTTTGACCAACAATGTGATTCTGACCTTACAATGTTGATATTGCTCAAAACGAATGGAATTCACTCCAAAATGGTGGTTTATGCTTAAATAACCCTTTTGTATCATAATAACACGTTTGAATTGAAAGGAACAGAAATATTCACTTGTCAAGTTTTTATGCGTGCAAAATGCTTTTCAGAGCGAGAGAAGCACTTTTTGACCAACAATGTGACTCTGACCTTTCAATTTTGATATTGCTCAAAACTAATGGAATTCACTCCCAAATGGTGGTTTATGCTTAAATAACCCTTTTGTAAGCATAATAACACGTTTCCATTGAAAGAAACAGAAATATTCACATGTCAAGTTTTTATGCGTGCAAAATGCTTTTCAGAGCGAGAGAAGCACTTTTTGACCAACAATGTGATTTTTACCTTACAATGTTGATATTGCTCAAAACTAATGGAATTCACTCCCAAATGGTGGTTTATGCTTAAATAACCCTTTTGTATCATAATAACACGTTTGAATTGAAAGGAACAGAAATCTTCACTTGTCAAGTTTTTATGCGTGCAAAATGCTTTTCAGAGCGAGAGAAGCACTTTTTGACCAACAATGTGATTCTGACCTTTCAATTTTGATATTGCTCAAAACTAATGGAATTCACTCCCAAATGGTGGTTTATGCTTAAATAACCCTTTTGTAAGCATAATAACACGTTTCCATTGAAAGAAACAGAAATATTCACATGTCAAGTTTTTATGCGTGCAAAATAATTTTCAGAGCGAGAGAAGCACTTTTTGACCAACAATGTGATTCTGACCTTACAATGTTGATATTGCTCAAAACTAATGGAATTCACTCCCAAATGGTGGTTTGTGCTTAAATAACCCTTTTGTAAGCATAATAACACGTTTCCATTGAAAGTAACAGAAATATTCACATGTCAAGTTTTTATGTGTGCAAAATGCTTTTCAGAGCGAGAGAAGCACTTTTTGACCAACAATGTGATTCTGACCTTTCAATTTTGATATTGCTCAAAACTAATGGAATTCACTCCCAAATGGTGGTTTATGCTTAAATAACCCTTTTGTAAGCATAATAACACGTTTCCATTGAAAGAAACAGAAATATTCACATGTCAAGTTTTTATGCGTGCAAAATGCTTTTCAGAGCGAGAGAAGCACTTTTTGACCAACAATGTGATTTTTACCTTACAATGTTGATATTGCTCAAAACTAATGGAATTCACTCCCAAATGGTGGTTTATGCTTAAATAACCCTTTTGTATCATAATAACACGTTTGAATTGAAAGGAACAGAAATCTTCACTTGTCAAGTTTTTATGCGTGCAAAATGCTTTTCAGAGCGAGAGAAGCACTTTTTGACCAACAATGTGATTCTGACCTTTCAATTTTGATATTGCTCAAAACTAATGGAATTCACTCCCAAATGGTGGTTTATGCTTAAATAACCCTTTTGTAAGCATAATAACACGTTTCCATTGAAAGAAACAGAAATATTCACATGTCAAGTTTTTATGCGTGCAAAATGCTTTTCAGAGCGAGAGAAGCACTTTTTGACCAACAATGTGATTCTGACCTTACAATGTTGATATTGCTCAAAACTAATGGAATTCACTCCCAAATGGTGGTTTATGCTTAAATAACCCTTTTGTAAGCATAATAACACGTTTCCATTGAAAGTAACAGAAATATTCACGTTTCTAGTTTTTATGCGTGCAAAATGCTTTTCAGAGCGAGAGAAGCACTTTTTGACCAACAATGTGATTCTGACCTTACAATGTTGATATTGCTCAAAACTAATGGAATTCACTCCCAAATGGTGGTTTATGCTTAAATAACCCTTTTCTAAGCATAATAACACGTTTGAATTGAAAGAAACAGAAATATTCACATGTCAAGTTTTTATGCGTGCAAAATGCTTTTCAGAGCGAGAGAAGCACTTTTTGACCAACAATGTGATTTTTACCTTACAATGTTGATATTGCTCAAAACTAATGGAATTCACTCCCAAATGGTGGTTTATGCTTAAATAACCCTTTTGTATCATAATAACACGTTTGAATTGAACGGAACAGAAATATTCACTTGTCAAGTTTTTGTGCGTGCAAAATGCTTTTCAGAGCGAGAGAAGCACTTTTTGACCAACAATGTGATTCTGACCTTTCAATTTTGATATTGCTCAAAACTAATGGAATTCACTCCCAAATGGTGGTTTATGCTTAAATAACCCTTTTGTAAGCATAATAACACGTTTCCATTGAAAGAAACAGAAATATTCACATGTCAAGTTTTTATGCGTGCAAAATGCTTTTCAGAGCGAGAGAAGCACTTTTTGACCAACAATGTGATTCTGACCTTTCAATTTTGATATTGCTCAAAACTAATGGAATTCACTCCCAAATGGTGGTTTATGCTTAAATAACCCTTTTGTAAGCATAATAACACGTTTCCATTGAAAGAAACAGAAATATTCACATGTCAAGTTTTTATGCGTGCAAAATGCTTTTCAGAGCGAGAGAAGCACTTTTTGACCAACAATGTGATTCTGACCTTACAATGTTGATATTGCTCAAAACGAATGGAATTCACTCCAAAATGGTGGTTTATGCTTAAATAACCCTTTTGTATCATAATAACACGTTTGAATTGAAAGGAACAGAAATATTCACTTGTCAAGTTTTTATGCGTGCAAAATGCTTTTCAGAGCGAGAGAAGCACTTTTTGACCAACAATGTGACTCTGACCTTTCAATTTTGATATTGCTCAAAACTAATGGAATTCACTCCCAAATGGTGGTTTATGCTTAAATAACCCTTTTGTAAGCATAATAACACGTTTCCATTGAAAGAAACAGAAATATTCACATGTCAAGTTTTTATGCGTGCAAAATGCTTTTCAGAGCGAGAGAAGCACTTTTTGACCAACAATGTGATTTTTACCTTACAATGTTGATATTGCTCAAAACTAATGGAATTCACTCCCAAATGGTGGTTTATGCTTAAATAACCCTTTTGTATCATAATAACACGTTTGAATTGAAAGGAACAGAAATCTTCACTTGTCAAGTTTTTATGCGTGCAAAATGCTTTTCAGAGCGAGAGAAGCACTTTTTGACCAACAATGTGATTCTGACCTTTCAATTTTGATATTGCTCAAAACTAATGGAATTCACTCCCAAATGGTGGTTTATGCTTAAATAACCCTTTTGTAAGCATAATAACACGTTTCCATTGAAAGAAACAGAAATATTCACATGTCAAGTTTTTATGCGTGCAAAATGCTTTTCAGAGCGAGAGAAGCACTTTTTGACCAACAATGTGATTCTGACCTTACAATGTTGATATTGCTCAAAACTAATGGAATTCACTCCCAAATGGTGGTTTATGCTTAAATAACCCTTTTGTAAGCATAATAACACGTTTCCATTGAAAGTAACAGAAATATTCACGTTTCTAGTTTTTATGCGTGCAAAATGCTTTTCAGAGCGAGAGAAGCACTTTTTGACCAACAATGTGATTCTGACCTTACAATGTTGATATTGCTCAAAACTAATGGAATTCACTCCCAAATGGTGGTTTATGCTTAAATAACCCTTTTCTAAGCATAATAACACGTTTGAATTGAAAGAAACAGAAATATTCACATGTCAAGTTTTTATGCGTGCAAAATGCTTTTCAGAGCGAGAGAAGCACTTTTTGACCAACAATGTGATTTTTACCTTACAATGTTGATATTGCTCAAAACTAATGGAATTCACTCCCAAATGGTGGTTTATGCTTAAATAACCCTTTTGTATCATAATAACACGTTTGAATTGAAAGGAACAGAAATCTTCACTTGTCAAGTTTTTATGCGTGCAAAATGCTTTTCAGAGCGAGAGAAGCACTTTTTGACCAACAATGTGATTCTGACCTTTCAATTTTGAAATTGCTCAAAACTATTGGAATTCACTCCAAAATGGTGGTTTATGCTTAAATAACCCTTTTGTAAGCATAATAACACGTTTCCATTGAAAGAAACAGAAATATTCACATGTCAAGTTTTTATGCGTGCAAAATGCTTTTCAGAGCGAGAGAAGCACTTTTTGACCAACAATGTGATTCTGACCTTACAATGTTGATATTGCTCAAAACTAATGGAATTCACTCCCAAATGGTGGTTTATGCTTAAATAACCCTTTTGTAAGCATAATAACACGTTTCCATTGAAAGTAACAGAAATATTCTCGTTTCTAGTTTTTATGCGTGCAAAATGCTTTTCAGAGCGAGAGAAGCACTTTTTGACCAACAATGTGATTCTGACCTTACAATGTTGATATTGCTCAAAACTAATGGAATTCACTCCCAAATGGTGGTTTATGCTTAAATAACCCTTTTCTAAGCATAATAACACGTTTGAATTGAAAGAAACAGAAATATTCACATGTCAAGTTTTTATGCGTGCAAAATGCTTTTCAGAGCGAGAGAAGCACTTTTTGACCAACAATGTGATTTTTACCTTACAATGTTGATATTGCTCAAAACTAATGGAATTCACTCCCAAATGGTGGTTTATGCTTAAATAACCCTTTTGTATCATAATAACACGTTTGAATTGAAAGGAACAGAAATCTTCACTTGTCAAGTTTTTATGCGTGCAAAATGCTTTTCAGAGCGAGAGAAGCACTTTTTGACCAACAATGTGATTCTGACCTTTCAATTTTGAAATTGCTCAAAACTATTGGAATTCACTCCAAAATGGTGGTTTATGCTTAAATAACCCTTTTGTAAGCATAATAACACGTTTCCATTGAAAGAAACAGAAATATTCACATGTCAAGTTTTTATGCGTGCAAAATGCTTTTCAGAGCGAGAGAAGCACTTTTTGACCAACAATGTGATTCTGACCTTACAATGTTGATATTGCTCAAAACTAATGGAATTCACTCCCAAATGGTGGTTTATGCTTAAATAACCCTTTTGTAAGCATAATAACACGTTTCCATTGAAAGTAACAGAAATATTCTCGTTTCTAGTTTTTATGCGTGCAAAATGCTTTTCAGAGCGAGAGAAGCACTTTTTGACCAACAATGTGATTCTGACCTTACAATGTTGATATTGCTCAAAACTAATGGAATTCACTCCCAAATGGTGGTTTATGCTTAAATAACCCTTTTCTAAGCATAATAACACGTTTGAATTGAAAGAAACAGAAATATTCACATGTCAAGTTTTTATGCGTGCAAAATGCTTTTCAGAGCGAGAGAAGCACTTTTTGACCAACAATGTGATTTTTACCTTACAATGTTGATATTGCTCAAAACTAATGGAATTCACTCCCAAATGGTGGTTTATGCTTAAATAACCCTTTTGTATCATAATAACACGTTTGAATTGAACGGAACAGAAATATTCACTTGTCAAGTTTTTATGCGTGCAAAATGCTTTTCAGAGCGAGAGAAGCACTTTTTGACCAACAATGTGATTCTGACCTTTCAATTTTGATATTGCTCAAAACTAATGGAATTCACTCCCAAATGGTGGTTTATGCTTAAATAACCCTTTTGTAAGCATAATAACACGTTTCCATTGAAAGAAACAGAAATATTCACATGTCAAGTTTTTATGCGTGCAAAATGCTTTTCAGAGCGAGAGAAGCACTTTTTGACCAACAATGTGATTCTGACCTTTCAATTTTGATATTGCTCAAAACTAATGGAATTCACTCCCAAATGGTGGTTTATGCTTAAATAACCCTTTTGTAAGCATAATAACACGTTTCCATTGAAAGAAACAGAAATATTCACATGTCAAGTTTTTATGCGTGCAAAATGCTTTTCAGAGCGAGAGAAGCACTTTTTGACCAACAATGTGATTTTGACCTTACAATGTTGATATTGCTCAAAACGAATGGAATTCACTCCCAAATGGTGGTTTATGCTTAAATAACCCTTTTGTATCATAATAACACGTTTGAATTGAAAGGAACAGAAATATTCACTTGTCAAGTTTTTATGCGTGCAAAATGCTTTTCAGAGCGAGAGAAGCACTTTTTGACCAACAATGTGATTCTGACCTTTCAATTTTGATATTGCTCAAAACTAATGGAATTCACTCCCAAATGGTGGTTTATGCTTAAATAACCCTTTTGTAAGCATAATAACACGTTTCCATTGAAAGAAACAGAAATATTCACATGTCAAGTTTTTATGCGTGCAAAATGCTTTTCAGAGCGAGAGAAGCACTTTTTGACCAACAATGTGATTTTGACCTTACAATGTTGATATTGCTCAAAACGAATGGAATTCACTCCCAAATGGTGGTTTATGCTTAAATAACCCTTTTGTAAGCATAATAACACGTTTCCATTGAAAGAAACAGAAATATTCACATGTCAAGTTTTTATGCGTGCAAAATGCTTTTCAGAGCGAGAGAAGCACTTTTTGACCAACAATGTGATTTTGACCTTACAATGTTGATATTGCTCAAAACGAATGGAATTCACTCCCAAATGGTGGTTTATGCTTAAATAACCCTTTTGTATCATAATAACACGTTTGAATTGAAAGGAACAGAAATATTCACTTGTCAAGTTTTTATGCGTGCAAAATGCTTTTCAGAGCGAGAGAAGCACTTTTTGACCAACAATGTGATTCTGACCTTTCAATTTTGATATTGCTCAAAACTAATGGAATTCACTCCCAAATGGTGGTTTATGCTTAAATAACCCTTTTGTAAGCATAATAACACGTTTCCATTGAAAGAAACAGAAATATTCACATGTCAAGTTTTTATGCGTGCAAAATGCTTTTCAGAGCGAGAGAAGCACTTTTTGACCAACAATGTGATTTTGACCTTACAATGTTGATATTGCTCAAAACGAATGGAATTCACTCCCAAATGGTGGTTTATGCTTAAATAACCCTTTTGTATCATAATAACACGTTTGAATTGAAAGGAACAGAAATATTCACATGTCAAGTTTTTATGCGTGCAAAATGCTTTTCAGAGCGAGAGAAGCACTTTTTGACCAACAATGTGATTCTGACCTTACAATGTTGATATTGCTCAAAACGAATGGAATTCACTCCAAAATGGTGGTTTATGCTTAAATAACCCTTTTGTATCATAATAACACGTTTGAATTGAAAGGAACAGAAATATTCACTTGTCAAGTTTTTATGCGTGCAAAATGCTTTTCAGAGCGAGAGAAGCACTTTTTGACCAACAATGTGACTCTGACCTTTCAATTTTGATATTGCTCAAAACTAATGGAATTCACTCCCAAATGGTGGTTTATGCTTAAATAACCCTTTTGTAAGCATAATAACACGTTTCCATTGAAAGAAACAGAAATATTCACATGTCAAGTTTTTATGCGTGCAAAATGCTTTTCAGAGCGAGAGAAGCACTTTTTGACCAACAATGTGATTTTTACCTTACAATGTTGATATTGCTCAAAACTAATGGAATTCACTCCCAAATGGTGGTTTATGCTTAAATAACCCTTTTGTATCATAATAACACGTTTGAATTGAAAGGAACAGAAATCTTCACTTGTCAAGTTTTTATGCGTGCAAAATGCTTTTCAGAGCGAGAGAAGCACTTTTTGACCAACAATGTGATTCTGACCTTTCAATTTTGATATTGCTCAAAACTAATGGAATTCACTCCCAAATGGTGGTTTATGCTTAAATAACCCTTTTGTAAGCATAATAACACGTTTCCATTGAAAGAAACAGAAATATTCACATGTCAAGTTTTTATGCGTGCAAAATGCTTTTCAGAGCGAGAGAAGCACTTTTTGACCAACAATGTGATTCTGACCTTACAATGTTGATATTGCTCAAAACTAATGGAATTCACTCCCAAATGGTGGTTTGTGCTTAAATAACCCTTTTGTAAGCATAATAACACGTTTCCATTGAAAGTAACAGAAATATTCACATGTCAAGTTTTTATGTGTGCAAAATGCTTTTCAGAGCGAGAGAAGCACTTTTTGACCAACAATGTGATTCTGACCTTTCAATTTTGATATTGCTCAAAACTAATGGAATTCACTCCCAAATGGTGGTTTATGCTTAAATAACCCTTTTGTAAGCATAATAACACGTTTCCATTGAAAGAAACAGAAATATTCACATGTCAAGTTTTTATGCGTGCAAAATGCTTTTCAGAGCGAGAGAAGCACTTTTTGACCAACAATGTGATTTTTACCTTACAATGTTGATATTGCTCAAAACTAATGGAATTCACTCCCAAATGGTGGTTTATGCTTAAATAACCCTTTTGTATCATAATAACACGTTTGAATTGAAAGGAACAGAAATCTTCACTTGTCAAGTTTTTATGCGTGCAAAATGCTTTTCAGAGCGAGAGAAGCACTTTTTGACCAACAATGTGATTCTGACCTTTCAATTTTGATATTGCTCAAAACTAATGGAATTCACTCCCAAATGGTGGTTTATGCTTAAATAACCCTTTTGTAAGCATAATAACACGTTTCCATTGAAAGAAACAGAAATATTCACATGTCAAGTTTTTATGCGTGCAAAATGCTTTTCAGAGCGAGAGAAGCACTTTTTGACCAACAATGTGATTCTGACCTTACAATGTTGATATTGCTCAAAACTAATGGAATTCACTCCCAAATGGTGGTTTATGCTTAAATAACCCTTTTGTAAGCATAATAACACGTTTCCATTGAAAGTAACAGAAATATTCACGTTTCTAGTTTTTATGCGTGCAAAATGCTTTTCAGAGCGAGAGAAGCACTTTTTGACCAACAATGTGATTCTGACCTTACAATGTTGATATTGCTCAAAACTAATGGAATTCACTCCCAAATGGTGGTTTATGCTTAAATAACCCTTTTCTAAGCATAATAACACGTTTGAATTGAAAGAAACAGAAATATTCACATGTCAAGTTTTTATGCGTGCAAAATGCTTTTCAGAGCGAGAGAAGCACTTTTTGACCAACAATGTGATTTTTACCTTACAATGTTGATATTGCTCAAAACTAATGGAATTCACTCCCAAATGGTGGTTTATGCTTAAATAACCCTTTTGTATCATAATAACACGTTTGAATTGAACGGAACAGAAATATTCACTTGTCAAGTTTTTATGCGTGCAAAATGCTTTTCAGAGCGAGAGAAGCACTTTTTGACCAACAATGTGATTCTGACCTTTCAATTTTGATATTGCTCAAAACTAATGGAATTCACTCCCAAATGATGGTTTATGCTTAAATAACCCTTTTGTAAGCATAATAACACGTTTCCATTGAAAGAAACAGAAATATTCACATGTCAAGTTTTTATGCGTGCAAAATGCTTTTCAGAGCGAGAGAAGCACTTTTTGACCAACAATGTGATTCTGACCTTTCAATTTTGATATTGCTCAAAACTAATGGAATTCACTCCCAAATGGTGGTTTATGCTTAAATAACCCTTTTGTATCATAATAACACGTTTGAATTGAAAGGAACAGAAATATTCACTTGTCAAGTTTTTATGCGTGCAAAATGCTTTTCAGAGCGAGAGAAGCACTTTTTGACCAACAATGTGATTCTGACCTTTCAATTTTGATATTGCTCAAAACTAATGGAATTCACTCCCAAATGGTGGTTTATGCTTAAATAACCCTTTTGTAAGCATAATAACACGTTTCCATTGAAAGAAACAGAAATATTCACATGTCAAGTTTTTATGCGTGCAAAATGCTTTTCAGAGCGAGAGAAGCACTTTTTGACCAACAATGTGATTTTGACCTTACAATGTTGATATTGCTCAAAACGAATGGAATTCACTCCCAAATGGTGGTTTATGCTTAAATAACCCTTTTGTATCATAATAACACGTTTGAATTGAAAGGAACAGAAATATTCACATGTCAAGTTTTTATGCGTGCAAAATGCTTTTCAGAGCGAGAGAAGCACTTTTTGACCAACAATGTGATTCTGACCTTACAATGTTGATATTGCTCAAAACGAATGGAATTCACTCCAAAATGGTGGTTTATGCTTAAATAACCCTTTTGTATCATAATAACACGTTTGAATTGAAAGGAACAGAAATATTCACTTGTCAAGTTTTTATGCGTGCAAAATGCTTTTCAGAGCGAGAGAAGCACTTTTTGACCAACAATGTGACTCTGACCTTTCAATTTTGATATTGCTCAAAACTAATGGAATTCACTCCCAAATGGTGGTTTATGCTTAAATAACCCTTTTGTAAGCATAATAACACGTTTCCATTGAAAGAAACAGAAATATTCACATGTCAAGTTTTTATGCGTGCAAAATGCTTTTCAGAGCGAGAGAAGCACTTTTTGACCAACAATGTGATTTTTACCTTACAATGTTGATATTGCTCAAAACTAATGGAATTCACTCCCAAATGGTGGTTTATGCTTAAATAACCCTTTTGTATCATAATAACACGTTTGAATTGAAAGGAACAGAAATCTTCACTTGTCAAGTTTTTATGCGTGCAAAATGCTTTTCAGAGCGAGAGAAGCACTTTTTGACCAACAATGTGATTCTGACCTTTCAATTTTGATATTGCTCAAAACTAATGGAATTCACTCCCAAATGGTGGTTTATGCTTAAATAACCCTTTTGTAAGCATAATAACACGTTTCCATTGAAAGAAACAGAAATATTCACATGTCAAGTTTTTATGCGTGCAAAATGCTTTTCAGAGCGAGAGAAGCACTTTTTGACCAACAATGTGATTCTGACCTTACAATGTTGATATTGCTCAAAACTAATGGAATTCACTCCCAAATGGTGGTTTATGCTTAAATAACCCTTTTGTAAGCATAATAACACGTTTCCATTGAAAGTAACAGAAATATTCACGTTTCTAGTTTTTATGCGTGCAAAATGCTTTTCAGAGCGAGAGAAGCACTTTTTGACCAACAATGTGATTCTGACCTTACAATGTTGATATTGCTCAAAACTAATGGAATTCACTCCCAAATGGTGGTTTATGCTTAAATAACCCTTTTCTAAGCATAATAACACGTTTGAATTGAAAGAAACAGAAATATTCACATGTCAAGTTTTTATGTGTGCAAAATGCTTTTCAGAGCGAGAGAAGCACTTTTTGACCAACAATGTGATTCTGACCTTTCAATTTTGATATTGCTCAAAACTAATGGAATTCACTCCCAAATGGTGGTTTATGCTTAAATAACCCTTTTGTAAGCATAATAACACGTTTCCATTGAAAGAAACAGAAATATTCACATGTCAAGTTTTTATGCGTGCAAAATGCTTTTCAGAGCGAGAGAAGCACTTTTTGACCAACAATGTGATTCTGACCTTACAATGTTGATATTGCTCAAAACTAATGGAATTCACTCCCAAATGGTGGTTTATGCTTAAATAACCCTTTTGTAAGCATAATAACACGTTTCCATTGAAAGTAACAGAAATATTCACGTTTCTAGTTTTTATGCGTGCAAAATGCTTTTCAGAGCGAGAGAAGCACTTTTTGACCAACAATGTGATTCTGACCTTACAATGTTGATATTGCTCAAAACTAATGGAATTCACTCCCAAATGGTGGTTTATGCTTAAATAACCCTTTTCTAAGCATAATAACACGTTTGAATTGAAAGAAACAGAAATATTCACATGTCAAGTTTTTATGCGTGCAAAATGCTTTTCAGAGCGAGAGAAGCACTTTTTGACCAACAATGTGATTTTTACCTTACAATGTTGATATTGCTCAAAACTAATGGAATTCGCTCCCAAATGGTGGTTTATGCTTAAATAACCCTTTTGTATCATAATAACACGTTTGAATTGAACGGAACAGAAATATTCACTTGTCAAGTTTTTATGCGTGCAAAATGCTTTTCAGAGCGAGAGAAGCACTTTTTGACCAACAATGTGATTCTGACCTTTCAATTTTGATATTGCTCAAAACTAATGGAATTCACTCCCAAATGGTGGTTTATGCTTAAATAACCCTTTTGTAAGCATAATAACACGTTTCCATTGAAAGAAACAGAAATATTCACATGTCAAGTTTTTATGCGTGCAAAATGCTTTTCAGAGCGAGAGAAGCACTTTTTGACCAACAATGTGATTCTGACCTTTCAATTTTGATATTGCTCAAAACTAATGGAATTCACTCCCAAATGGTGGTTTATGCTTAAATAACCCTTTTGTAAGCATAATAACACGTTTCCATTGAAAGAAACAGAAATATTCACATGTCAAGTTTTTATGCGTGCAAAATGCTTTTCAGAGCGAGAGAAGCACTTTTTGACCAACAATGTGATTTTGACCTTACAATGTTGATATTGCTCAAAACCAATGGAATTCACTCCCAAATGGTGGTTTATGCTTAAATAACCCTTTTGTATCATAATAACACGTTTGAATTGAAAGGAACAGAAATATTCACTTGTCAAGTTTTTATGCGTGCAAAATGCTTTTCAGAGCGAGAGAAGCACTTTTTGACCAACAATGTGATTCTGACCTTTCAATTTTGATATTGCTCAAAACTAATGGAATTCACTCCCAAATGGTGGTTTATGCTTAAATAACCCTTTTGTAAGCATAATAACACGTTTCCATTGAAAGAAACAGAAATATTCACATGTCAAGTTTTTATGCGTGCAAAATGCTTTTCAGAGCGAGAGAAGCACTTTTTGACCAACAATGTGATTTTGACCTTACAATGTTGATATTGCTCAAAACGAATGGAATTCACTCCCAAATGGTGGTTTATGCTTAAATAACCCTTTTGTATCATAATAACACGTTTGAATTGAAAGGAACAGAAATATTCACATGTCAAGTTTTTATGCGTGCAAAATGCTTTTCAGAGCGAGAGAAGCACTTTTTGACCAACAATGTGATTCTGACCTTACAATGTTGATATTGCTCAAAACGAATGGAATTCACTCCAAAATGGTGGTTTATGCTTAAATAACCCTTTTGTATCATAATAACACGTTTGAATTGAAAGGAACAGAAATATTCACTTGTCAAGTTTTTATGCGTGCAAAATGCTTTTCAGAGCGAGAGAAGCACTTTTTGACCAACAATGTGACTCTGACCTTTCAATTTTGATATTGCTCAAAACTAATGGAATTCACTCCCAAATGGTGGTTTATGCTTAAATAACCCTTTTGTAAGCATAATAACACGTTTCCATTGAAAGAAACAGAAATATTCACATGTCAAGTTTTTATGCGTGCAAAATGCTTTTCAGAGCGAGAGAAGCACTTTTTGACCAACAATGTGATTTTTACCTTACAATGTTGATATTGCTCAAAACTAATGGAATTCACTCCCAAATGGTGGTTTATGCTTAAATAACCCTTTTGTATCATAATAACACGTTTGAATTGAAAGGAACAGAAATCTTCACTTGTCAAGTTTTTATGCGTGCAAAATGCTTTTCAGAGCGAGAGAAGCACTTTTTGACCAACAATGTGATTCTGACCTTTCAATTTTGATATTGCTCAAAACTAATGGAATTCACTCCCAAATGGTGGTTTATGCTTAAATAACCCTTTTGTAAGCATAATAACACGTTTCCATTGAAAGAAACAGAAATATTCACATGTCAAGTTTTTATGCGTGCAAAATGCTTTTCAGAGCGAGAGAAGCACTTTTTGACCAACAATGTGATTCTGACCTTACAATGTTGATATTGCTCAAAACTAATGGAATTCACTCCCAAATGGTGGTTTGTGCTTAAATAACCCTTTTGTAAGCATAATAACACGTTTCCATTGAAAGTAACAGAAATATTCACATGTCAAGTTTTTATGTGTGCAAAATGCTTTTCAGAGCGAGAGAAGCACTTTTTGACCAACAATGTGATTCTGACCTTTCAATTTTGATATTGCTCAAAACTAATGGAATTCACTCCCAAATGGTGGTTTATGCTTAAATAACCCTTTTGTAAGCATAATAACACGTTTCCATTGAAAGAAACAGAAATATTCACATGTCAAGTTTTTATGCGTGCAAAATGCTTTTCAGAGCGAGAGAAGCACTTTTTGACCAACAATGTGATTTTTACCTTACAATGTTGATATTGCTCAAAACTAATGGAATTCACTCCCAAATGGTGGTTTATGCTTAAATAACCCTTTTGTATCATAATAACACGTTTGAATTGAAAGGAACAGAAATCTTCACTTGTCAAGTTTTTATGCGTGCAAAATGCTTTTCAGAGCGAGAGAAGCACTTTTTGACCAACAATGTGATTCTGACCTTTCAATTTTGATATTGCTCAAAACTAATGGAATTCACTCCCAAATGGTGGTTTATGCTTAAATAACCCTTTTGTAAGCATAATAACACGTTTCCATTGAAAGAAACAGAAATATTCACATGTCAAGTTTTTATGCGTGCAAAATGCTTTTCAGAGCGAGAGAAGCACTTTTTGACCAACAATGTGATTCTGACCTTTCAATTTTGATATTGCTCAAAACTAATGGAATTCACTCCCAAATGGTGGTTTATGCTTAAATAACCCTTTTGTAAGCATAATAACACGTTTCCATTGAAAGAAACAGAAATATTCACATGTCAAGTTTTTATGCGTGCAAAATGCTTTTCAGAGCGAGAGAAGCACTTTTTGACCAACAATGTGATTCTGACCTTACAATGTTGATATTGCTCAAAACTAATGGAATTCACTCCCAAATGGTGGTTTATGCTTAAATAACCCTTTTCTAAGCATAATAACACGTTTGAATTGAAAGAAACAGAAATATTCACATGTCAAGTTTTTATGCGTGCAAAATGCTTTTCAGAGCGAGAGAAGCACTTTTTGACCAACAATGTGATTTTTACCTTACAATGTTGATATTGCTCAAAACTAATGGAATTCACTCCCAAATGGTGGTTTATGCTTAAATAACCCTTTTGTATCATAATAACACGTTTGAATTGAACGGAACAGAAATATTCACTTGTCAAGTTTTTATGCGTGAAAAATGCTTTTCAGAGCGAGAGAAGCACTTTTTGACCAACAATGTGATTCTGACCTTTCAATTTTGATATTGCTCAAAACTAATGGAATTCACTCCCAAATGGTGGTTTATGCTTAAATAACCCTTTTGTAAGCATAATAACACGTTTCCATTGAAAGAAACAGAAATATTCACATGTCAAGTTTTTATGCGTGCAAAATGCTTTTCAGAGCGAGAGAAGCACTTTTTGACCAACAATGTGATTCTGACATTTCAATTTTGATATTGCTCAAAACTAATGGAATTCACTCCCAAATGGTGGTTTATGCTTAAATAACCCTTTTGTAAGCATAATAACACGTTTCCATTGAAAGAAACAGAAATATTCACATGTCAAGTTTTTATGCGTGCAAAATGCTTTTCAGAGCGAGAGAAGCACTTTTTGACCAACAATGTGATTTTTACCTTACAATGTTGATATTGCTCAAAACGAATGGAATTCACTCCCAAATGGTGGTTTATGCTTAAATAACCCTTTTGTATCATAATAACACGTTTGAATTGAAAGGAACAGAAATATTCACTTGTCAAGTTTTTATGCGTGCAAAATGCTTTTCAGAGCGAGAGAAGCACTTTTTGACCAACAATGTGATTCTGACCTTTCAATTTTGATATTGCTCAAAACTAATGGAATTCACTCCCAAATGGTGGTTTATGCTTAAATAACCCTTTTGTAAGCATAATAACACGTTTCCATTGAAAGAAACAGAAATATTCACATGTCAAGTTTTTATGCGTGCAAAATGCTTTTCAGAGCGAGAGAAGCACTTTTTGACCAACAATGTGATTTTGACCTTACAATGTTGATATTGCTCAAAACGAATGGAATTCACTCCCAAATGGTGGTTTATGCTTAAATAACCCTTTTGTATCATAATAACACGTTTGAATTGAAAGGAACAGAAATATTCACATGTCAAGTTTTTATGCGTGCAAAATGCTTTTCAGAGCGAGAGAAGCACTTTTTGACCAACAATGTGATTCTGACCTTACAATGTTGATATTGCTCAAAACGAATGGAATTCACTCCAAAATGGTGGTTTATGCTTAAATAACCCTTTTGTATCATAATAACACGTTTGAATTGAAAGGAACAGAAATATTCACTTGTCAAGTTTTTATGCGTGCAAAATGCTTTTCAGAGCGAGAGAAGCACTTTTTGACCAACAATGTGACTCTGACCTTTCAATTTTGATATTGCTCAAAACTAATGGAATTCACTCCCAAATGGTGGTTTATGCTTAAATAACCCTTTTGTAAGCATAATAACACGTTTCCATTGAAAGAAACAGAAATATTCACATGTCAAGTTTTTATGCGTGCAAAATGCTTTTCAGAGCGAGAGAAGCACTTTTTGACCAACAATGTGATTTTGACCTTACAATGTTGATATTGCTCAAAACGAATGGAATTCACTCCCAAATGGTGGTTTATGCTTAAATAACCCTTTTGTATCATAATAACACGTTTGAATTGAAAGGAACAGAAATCTTCACTTGTCAAGTTTTTATGCGTGCAAAATGCTTTTCAGAGCGAGAGAAGCACTTTTTGACCAACAATGTGATTCTGACCTTTCAATTTTGATATTGCTCAAAACTAATGGAATTCACTCCCAAATGGTGGTTTATGCTTAAATAACCCTTTTGTAAGCATAATAACACGTTTCCATTGAAAGAAACAGAAATATTCACATGTCAAGTTTTTATGCGTGCAAAATGCTTTTCAGAGCGAGAGAAGCACTTTTTGACCAACAATGTGATTCTGACCTTACAATGTTGATATTGCTCAAAACTAATGGAATTCACTCCCAAATGGTGGTTTATGCTTAAATAACCCTTTTGTAAGCATAATAACACGTTTCCATTGAAAGTAACAGAAATATTCACGTTTCTAGTTTTTATGCGTGCAAAATGCTTTTCAGAGCGAGAGAAGCACTTTTTGACCAACAATGTGATTCTGACCTTACAATGTTGATATTGCTCAAAACTAATGGAATTCACTCCCAAATGGTGGTTTATGCTTAAATAACCCTTTTCTAAGCATAATAACACGTTTGAATTGAAAGAAACAGAAATATTCACATGTCAAGTTTTTATGCGTGCAAAATGCTTTTCAGAGCGAGAGAAGCACTTTTTGACCAACAATGTGATTTTTACCTTACAATGTTGATATTGCTCAAAACTAATGGAATTCACTCCTAAATGGTGGTTTATGCTTAAATAACCCTTTTGTATCATAATAACACGTTTGAATTGAACGGAACAGAAATATTCACTTGTCAAGTTTTTATGCGTGCAAAATGCTTTTCAGAGCGAGAGAAGCACTTTTTGACCAACAATGTGATTCTGACCTTTCAATTTTGATATTGCTCAAAACTAATGGAATTCACTCCCAAATGGTGGTTTATGCTTAAATAACCCTTTTGTAAGCATAATAACACGTTTCCATTGAAAGAAACAGAAATATTCACATGTCAAGTTTTTATGCGTGCAAAATGCTTTTCAGAGCGAGAGAAGCACTTTTTGACCAACAATGTGATTCTGACCTTACAATGTTGATATTGCTCAAAACGAATGGAATTCACTCCCAAATGGTGGTTTATGCTTAAATAACCCTTTTGTATCATAATAACACGTTTGAATTGAAAGGAACAGAAATATTCACTTGTCAAGTTTTTATGCGTGCAAAATGCTTTTCAGAGCGAGAGAAGCACTTTTTGACCAACAATGTGATTTTGACCTTACAATGTTGATATTGCTCAAAACGAATGGAATTCACTCCAAAATGGTGGTTTATGCTTAAATTACCCTTTTGTATCATAATAACACGTTTGAATTGAAAGGAACAGAAATATTCACTTGTCAAGTTTTTATGCGTGCAAAATGCTTTTCAGAGCGAGAGAAGCACTTTTTGATCAACAATGTGACTCTGACCTTTCAATTTTGATATTGCTCAAAACTAATGGAATTCACTCCCAAATGGTGGTTTATGCTTAAATAACCCTTTTGTAAGCATAATAACACGTTTCCATTGAAATAAACAGAAATATTCACATGTCAAGTTTTTATGCGTGCAAAATGCTTTTCAGAGCGAGAGAAGCACTTTTTGACCAACAATGTGATTTTTACCTTACAATGTTGATATTGCTCAAAACTAATGGAATTCACTCCCAAATGGTGGTTTATGCTTAAATAACCCTTTTGTAAGCATAATAACACGTTTCCATTGAAAGAAACAGAAATATTCACATGTCAAGTTTTTATGCGTGCAAAATGCTTTTCAGAGCGAGAGAAGCACTTTTTGACCAACAATGTGATTCTGACCTTACAATGTTGATATTGCTCAAAACTAATGGAATTCACTCCCAAATGGTGGTTTATGCTTAAATAACCCTTTTGTAAGCATAATAACACGTTTCCATTGAAAGTAACAGAAATATTCACGTTTCTAGTTTTTATGCGTGCAAAATGCTTTTCAGAGCGAGAGAAGCACTTTTTGACCAACAATGTGATTCTGACCTTACAATGTTGATATTGCTCAAAACTAATGGAATTCACTCCCAAATGGTGGTTTATGCTTAAATAACCCTTTTCTAAGCATAATAACACGTTTGAATTGAAAGAAACAGAAATATTCACATGTCAAGTTTTTATGCGTGCAAAATGCTTTTCAGAGCGAGAGAAGCACTTTTTGACCAACAATGTGATTTTTACCTTACAATGTTGATATTGCTCAAAACTAATGGAATTCACTCCTAAATGGTGGTTTATGCTTAAATAACCCTTTTGTATCATAATAACACGTTTGAATTGAACGGAACAGAAATATTCACTTGTCAAGTTTTTATGCGTGCAAAATGCTTTTCAGAGCGAGAGAAGCACTTTTTGACCAACAATGTGATTTTTACCTTACAATGTTGATATTGCTCAAAACGAATGGAATTCACTCCCAAATGGTGGTTTATGCTTAAATAACCCTTTTGTATCATAATAACACGTTTGAATTGAAAGGAACAGAAATATTCACTTGTCAAGTTTTTATGCGTGCAAAATGCTTTTCAGAGCGAGAGAAGCACTTTTTGACCAACAATGTGATTCTGACCTTTCAATTTTGATATTGCTCAAAACTAATGGAATTCACTCCCAAATGGTGGTTTATGCTTAAATAACCCTTTTGTAAGCATAATAACACGTTTCCATTGAAAGTAACAGAAATATTCACGTTTCTAGTTTTTATGTGTGCAAAATGCTTTTCAGAGCGAGAGAAGCACTTTTTGACCAACAATGTGATTCTGACCTTACAATGTTGATATTGCTCAAAACTAATGGAATTCACTCCCAAATGGTGGTTTATGCTTAAATAACCCTTTTCTAAGCATAATAACACGTTTGAATTGAAAGAAACAGAAATATTCACATGTCAAGTTTTTATGCGTGCAAAATGCTTTTCAGAGCGAGAGAAGCACTTTTTGACCAACAATGTGATTTTTACCTTACAATGTTGATATTGCTCAAAACTAGTGGAATTCACTCCCAAATGGTGGTTTATGCTTAAATAACCCTTTTGTAAGCATAATAACACGTTTGAATTGAAAGAAACAGAAATATTCACATGTCAAGTTTTTATGTGTGCAAAATGCTTTTCAGAGCGAGAGAAGCACTTTTTGACCAACAATGTGATTTTTACCTTTCAATTTTGATATTGCTCAAAACTAATGGAATTCACTCCCAAATGGTGGTTTATGCTTAAATAACCCTTTTGTAAGCATAATAACACGTTTCCATTGAAAGAAACAGAAATATTCACATGTCAAGTTTTTATGCGTGCAAAATGCTTTTCAGAGCGAGAGAAGCACTTTTTGACCAACAATGTGATTTTTACCTTACAATGTTGATATTGCTCAAAACGAATGGAATTCACTCCCAAATGGTGGTTTATGCTTAAATAACCCTTTTGTATCATAATAACACGTTTGAATTGAAAGGAACAGAAATATTCACTTGTCAAGTTTTTATGCGTGCAAAATGCTTTTCAGAGCGAGAGAAGCACTTTTTGACCAACAATGTGATTCTGACCTTTCAATTTTGATATTGCTCAAAACTAATGGAATTCACTCCCAAATGGTGGTTTATGCTTAAATAACCCTTTTGTAAGCATAATAACACGTTTCCATTGAAAGAAACAGAAATATTCACATGTCAAGTTTTTATGCGTGCAAAATGCTTTTCAGAGCGAGAGAAGCACTTTTTGACCAACAATGTGATTTTGACCTTACAATGTTGATATTGCTCAAAACGAATGGAATTCACTCCCAAATGGTGGTTTATGCTTAAATAACCCTTTTGTATCATAATAACACGTTTGAATTGAAAGGAACAGAAATATTCACATGTCAAGTTTTTATGCGTGCAAAATGCTTTTCAGAGCGAGAGAAGCACTTTTTGACCAACAATGTGATTCTGACCTTACAATGTTGATATTGCTCAAAACGAATGGAATTCACTCCAAAATGGTGGTTTATGCTTAAATAACCCTTTTGTATCATAATAACACGTTTGAATTGAAAGGAACAGAAATATTCACTTGTCAAGTTTTTATGCGTGCAAAATGCTTTTCAGAGCGAGAGAAGCACTTTTTGACCAACAATGTGACTCTGACCTTTCAATTTTGATATTGCTCAAAACTAATGGAATTCACTCCCAAATGGTGGTTTATGCTTAAATAACCCTTTTGTAAGCATAATAACACGTTTCCATTGAAAGAAACAGAAATATTCACATGTCAAGTTTTTATGCGTGCAAAATGCTTTTCAGAGCGAGAGAAGCACTTTTTGACCAACAATATGATTTTTACCTTACAATGTTGATATTGCTCAAAACGAATGGAATTCACTCCCAAATGGTGGTTTATGCTTAAATAACCCTTTTGTATCATAATAACACGTTTGAATTGAAAGGAACAGAAATATTCACTTGTCAAGTTTTTATGCGTGCAAAATGCTTTTCAGAGCGAGAGAAGCACTTTTTGACCAACAATGTGATTCTGACCTTACAATGTTGATATTGCTCAAAACGAATGGAATTCACTCCCAAATGGTGGTTTATGCTTAAATAACCCTTTTGTATCATAATAACACGTTTGAATTGAAAGGAACAGAAATATTCACTTGTCAAGTTTTTATGCGTGCAAAATGCTTTTCAGAGCGAGAGAAGCACTTTTTGACCAACAATGTGATTCTGACCTTACAATGTTGATATTGCTCAAAACGAATGGAATTCACTCCCAAATGGTGGTTTATGCTTAAATAACCCTTTTGTATCATAATAACACGTTTGAATTGAAAGGAACAGAAATATTCACTTGTCAAGTTTTTATGCGTGCAAAATGCTTTTCAGAGCGAGAGAAGCACTTTTTGACCAACAATGTGATTCTGACCTTACAATGTTGATATTGCTCAAAACGAATGGAATTCACTCCCAAATGGTGGTTTATGCTTAAATAACCCTTTTGTATCATAATAACACGTTTGAATTGAAAGGAACAGAAATATTCACTTGTCAAGTTTTTATGCGTGCAAAATGCTTTTCAGAGCGAGAGAAGCACTTTTTGACCAACAATGTGATTTTTACCTTACAATGTTGATATTGCTCAAGACTAATGGAATTCACTCCCAAATGGTGGTTTATGCTTAAATAACCCTTTTGTAAGCATAATAACACGTTTCCATTGAAAGTAACAGAAATATTCACATGTCAAGTTTTTATGTGTGCAAAATGCTTTTCAGAGCGAGAGAAGCACTTTTTGACCAACAATGTGATTCTGACCTTACAATGTTGATATTGCTCAAAACGAATGGAATTCACTCCCAAATGGTGGTTTATGCTTAAATAACCCTTTTGTAAGCATAATAACACGTTTCCATTGAAAGTAACAGAAATATTCACATGTCAAGTTTTTATGTGTGCAAAATGCTTTTCAGAGCAAGAGAAGCACTTTTTGACCAACAATGTGATTCTGACCTTACAATGTTGATATTGCTCAAAACGAATGGAATTCACTTCCAAATGGTGGTTTATGCTTAAATAACCCTTTTGTATCATAATAACACGTTTGAATTGAAAGGAACAGAAATATTCACTTGTCAAGTTTTTATGCGTGCAAAATGCTTTTCAGAGCGAGAGAAGCACTTTTTGACCAACAATGTGATTCTGACCTTACAATGTTGATATTGCTCAAAACGAATGGAATTCACTCCCAAATGGTGGTTTATGCTTAAATAACCCTTTTTTATCATAATAACACGTTTGAATTGAAAGGAACAGAAATATTCACTTGTCAAGTTTTTATGCGTGCAAAATGCTTTTCAGAGCGAGAGAAGCACTTTTTGACCAACAATGTGATTCTGACCTTACAATGTTGATATTGCTCAAAACGAATGGAATTCACTCCCAAATGGTGGTTTATGCTTAAATAACCCTTTTGTATCATAATAACACGTTTGAATTGAAAGGAACAGAAATATTCACTTGTCAAGTTTTTATGCGTGCAAAATGCTTTTCAGAGCGAGAGAAGCACTTTTTGACCAACAATGTGATTTTTACCTTACAATGTTGATATTGCTCAAGACTAATGGAATTCACTCCCAAATGGTGGTTTATGCTTAAATAACCCTTTTGTAAGCATAATAACACGTTTCCATTGAAAGTAACAGAAATATTCACATGTCAAGTTTTTATGTGTGCAAAATGCTTTTCAGAGCGAGAGAAGCACTTTTTGACCAACAATGTGATTCTGACCTTACAATGTTGATATTGCTCAAAACGAATGGAATTCACTCCCAAATGGTGGTTTATGCTTAAATAACCCTTTTGTATCATAATAACACGTTTGAATTGAAAGGAACAGAAATATTCACTTGTCAAGTTTTTATGCGTGCAAAATGCTTTTCAGAGCGAGAGAAGCACTTTTTGACCAACAATGTGATTTTTACCTTACAATGTTGATATTGCTCAAAACTAATGGAATTCACTCCCAAATGGTGGTTTATGCTTAAATAACCCTTTTGTAAGCATAATAACACGTTTCCATTGAAAGTAACAGAAATATTCACATGTCAAGTTTTTATGTGTGCAAAATGCTTTTCAGAGCGAGAGAAGCACTTTTTGACCAACAATGTGATTCTGACCTTTCAATTTTGATATTGCTCAAAACTAATGGAATTCACTCCCAAATGGTGGTTTATGCTTAAATAACCCTTTTGTAAGCATAATAACACGTTTCCATTGAAAGAAACAGAAATATTCACATGTCAATTTTTTATGCGTGCAAAATGCTTTTCAGAGCGAGAGAAGCACTTTTTGACCAACAATGTGACTCTGACCTTTCAATTTTGATAATGCTCAAAACTAATGGAATTCACTCCCAAATGGTGGTTTATGCTTAAATAACCCTTTTGTAAGCATAATAACACGTTTCCATTGAAAGTAACAGAAATATTCACATGTCAAGTTCTTATGTGTGCAAAATGCTTTTCAGAGCGAGAGAAGCACTTTTTGACCAACAATGTGATTCTTACCTTTCAATTTTGATATTGCTCAAAACTAATGGAATTCACTCCCAAATGGTGGTTTATGCTTAAATAACCCTTTTGTAAGCATAATAACACGTTTCCATTGAAAGAAACAGAAATATTCACATGTCAAGTTTTTATGCGTGCAAAATGCTTTTCAGAGCGAGAGAAGCACTTTTTGACCAACAATGTGATTCTGACCTTACAATGTTGATATTGCTCAAAACGAATGGAATTCACTCCCAAATGGTGGTTTATGCTTAAATAACCCTTTTGTATCATAATAACACGTTTGAATTGAAAGGAACAGAAATATTCACATGTCAAGTTTTTATGTGTGCAAAATGCTTTTCAGAGCGAGAGAAGCACTTTTTGACCGACAATGTGATTTTTACCTTTCAATTTTGATATTGCTCAAAACTAATGGAATTCACTCCCAAATGGTGGTTTATGCTTAAATAACCCTTTTGTAAGCATAATAACACGTTTCCATTGAAAGAAACAGAAATATTCACATGTCAAGTTTTTATACGTGCAAAATGCTTTTCAGAGCGAGAGAAGCACTTTTTGACCAACAATGTGACTCTGACCTTTCAATTTTGATATTGCTCAAAACTAATGGAATTCACTCCCAAATGGTGGTTTATGCTTAAATAACCCTTTTGTAAGCATAATAACACGTTTCCATTGAAAGTAACAGAAATATTCACATGTCAAGTTTTTATGTGTGCAAAATGCTTTTCAGAGCGAGAGAAGCACTTTTTGACCAACAATGTGATTCTGACCTTTCAATTTTGATATTGCTCAAAACTAATGGAATTCACTCCCAAATGGTGGTTTATGCTTAAATAACCCTTTTGTAAGCATAATAACACGTTTCCATTGAAAGAAACAGAAATATTCACATGTCAAGTTTTTATGCGTGCAAAATGCTTTTCAGAGCGAGAGAAGCACTTTTTGACCAACAATGTGATTCTGACCTTACAATGTTGATATTGCTCAAAACGAATGGAATTCACTCCAAAATGGTGGTTTATGCTTAAATAACCCTTTTGTATCATAATAACACGTTTGAATTGAAAGGAACAGAAATATTCACTTGTCAAGTTTTTATGCGTGCAAAATGCTTTTCAGAGCGAGAGAAGCACTTTTTGACCAACAATGTGACTCTGACCTTTCAATTTTGATATTGCTCAAAACTAATGGAATTCACTCCCAAATGGTGGTTTGTGCTTAAATAACCCTTTTGTAAGCATAATAACACGTTTCCATTGAAAGTAACAGAAATATTCACATGTCAAGTTTTTATGTGTGCAAAATGCTTTTCAGAGCGAGAGAAGCACTTTTTGACCAACAATGTGATTCTGACCTTTCAATTTTGATATTGCTCAAAACTAATGGAATTCACTCCCAAATGGTGGTTTATGCTTAAATAACCCTTTTGTAAGCATAATAACACGTTTCCATTGAAAGAAACAGAAATATTCACATGTCAAGTTTTTATGCGTGCAAAATGCTTTTCAGAGCGAGAGAAGCACTTTTTGACCAACAATGTGATTTTTACCTTACAATGTTGATATTGCTCAAAACTTAAGGAATTCACTCCCAAATGGTGGTTTATGCTTAAATAACCCTTTTGTAAGCATAATAACACGTTTCCATTGAAAGTAACAGAAATATTCACATGTCAAGTTTTTATGTGTGCAAAATGCTTTTCAGAGCGAGAGAAGCACTTTTTGACCAACAATGTGATTCTGACCTTACAATGTTGATATTGCTCAAAACGAATGGAATTCACTCCCAAATGGTGGTTTATGCTTAAATAAACCTTTTGTAAGCATAATAACACGTTTCCATTGAAAGTAACAGAAATATTCACATGTCAAGTTTTTATGTGTGCAAAATGCTTTTCAGAGCGAGAGAAGCACTTTTTGACCAACAATGTGATTCTGACCTTACAATGTTGATATTGCTCAAAACGAATGGAATTCACTCCCAAATGGTGGTTTATGCTTAAATAACCCTTTTGTATCATAATAACACGTTTGAATTGAAAGGAACAGAAATATTCACTTGTCAAGTTTTTATGCGTGCAAAATGCTTTTCAGAGCGAGAGAAGCACTTTTTGACCAACAATGTGATTTTTACCTTACAATGTTGATATTGCTCAAAACGAATGGATTTCACTCCCAAATGGTGGTTTATGCTTAAATAACCCTTTTGTATCATAATAACACGTTTGAATTGAAAGGAACAGAAATATTCACTTGTCAAGTTTTTATGCGTGCAAAATGCTTTTCAGAGCGAGAGAAGCACTTTTTGACCAACAATGTGATTCTGACCTTACAATGTTGATATTGCTCAAAACGAATGGAATTCACTCCCAAATGGTGGTTTATGCTTAAATAACCCTTTTGTAAGCATAATAACACGTTTCCATTGAAAGTAACAGAAATATTCACATGTCAAGTTTTTATGTGTGCAAAATGCTTTTCAGAGCGAGAGAAGCACTTTTTGACCAACAATGTGATTCTGACCTTACAATGTTGATATTGCTCAAAACGAATGGAATTCACTCCCAAATGGTGGTTTATGCTTAAATAAACCTTTTGTAAGCATAATAACACGTTTCCATTGAAAGTAACAGAAATATTCACATGTCAAGTTTTTATGTGTGCAAAATGCTTTTCAGAGCGAGAGAAGCACTTTTTGACCAACAATGTGATTCTGACCTTACAATGTTGATATTGCTCAAAACGAATGGAATTCACTCCCAAATGGTGGTTTATGCTTAAATAACCCTTTTGTATCATAATAACACGTTTGAATTGAAAGGAACAGAAATATTCACTTGTCAAGTTTTTATGCGTGCAAAATGCTTTTCAGAGCGAGAGAAGCACTTTTTGACCAACAATGTGATTTTTACCTTACAATGTTGATATTGCTCAAAACGAATGGATTTCACTCCCAAATGGTGGTTTATGCTTAAATAACCCTTTTGTATCATAATAACACGTTTGAATTGAAAGGAACAGAAATATTCACTTGTCAAGTTTTTATGCGTGCAAAATGCTTTTCAGAGCGAGAGAAGCACTTTTTGACCAACAATGTGATTCTGACCTTACAATGTTGATATTGCTCAAAACGAATGGAATTCACTCCCAAATGGTGGTTTATGCTTAAATAACCCTTTTGTATCATAATAACACGTTTGAATTGAAAGGAACAGAAATATTCACTTGTCAAGTTTTTATGCGTGCAAAATGCTTTTCAGAGCGAGAGAAGCACTTTTTGACCAACAATGTGATTTTTACCTTACAATGTTGATATTGCTCAAAACGAATGGATTTCACTCCCAAATGGTGGTTTATGCTTAAATAACCCTTTTGTATCATAATAACACGTTTGAATTGAAAGGAACAGAAATATTCACTTGTCAAGTTTTTATGCGTGCAAAATGCTTTTCAGAGCGAGAGAAGCACTTTTTGACCAACAATGTGATTCTGACCTTACAATGTTGATATTGCTCAAAACGAATGGAATTCACTCCCAAATGGTGGTTTATGCTTAAATAACCCTTTTGTATCATAATAACACGTTTGAATTGAAAGGAACAGAAATATTCACTTGTCAAGTTTTTATGCGTGCAAAATGCTTTTCAGAGCGAGAGAAGCACTTTTTTGACCAACAATGTGATTCTGACCTTACAATGTTGATATTGCTCAAAACTAATGGAATTCACTCCCAAATGGTGGTTTATGCTTAAATAACCCTTTTGTATCATAATAACACGTTTGAATTGAAAGGAACAGAAATATTCACTTGTCAAGTTTTTATGCGTGCAAAATGCTTTTCAGAGCGAGAGAAGCACTTTTTGACCAACAATGTGATTTTTACCTTACAATGTTGATATTGCTCAAGACTAATGGAATTCACTCCCAAATGGTGGTTTATGCTTAAATAACCCTTTTGTAAGCATAATAACACGTTTCCATTGAAAGTAACAGAAATATTCACATGTCAAGTTTTTATGTGTGCAAAATGCTTTTCAGAGCGAGAGAAGCACTTTTTGACCAACAATGTGATTCTGACCTTACAATGTTGATATTGCTCAAAACGAATGGAATTCACTCCCAAATGGTGGTTTATGCTTAAATAACCCTTTTGTATCATAATAACACGTTTGAATTGAAAGGAACAGAAATATTCACTTGTCAAGTTTTTATGCGTGCAAAATGCTTTTCAGTGCGAGAGAAGCACTTTTTGACCAACAATGTGATTTTTACCTTACAATGTTGATATTGCTCAAAACTAATGGAATTCACTCCCAAATGGTGGTTTATGCTTAAATAACCCTTTTGTAAGCATAATAACACGTTTCCATTGAAAGTAACAGAAATATTCACATGTCAAGTTTTTATGTGTGCAAAATGCTTTTCAGAGCGAGAGAAGCACTTTTTGACCAACAATGTGATTCTGACCTTTCAATTTTGATATTGCTCAAAACTAATGGAATTCACTCCCAAATGGTGGTTTATGCTTAAATAACCCTTTTGTAAGCATAATAACACGTTTCCATTGAAAGAAACAGAAATATTCACATGTCAAGTTTTTATGCGTGCAAAATGCTTTTCAGAGCGAGAGAAGCACTTTTTGACCAACAATGTGACTATGACCTTTCAATTTTGTTATTGCTCAAAACTAATGGAATTCACTCCCAAATGGTGGTTTATGCTTAAATAACCCTTTTGTAAGCATAATAACACGTTTCCATTGAAAGTAACAGAAATATTCACATGTCAAGTTTTTATGTGTGCAAAATGCTTTTCAGAGCGAGAGAAGCACTTTTTGACCAACAATGTGATTCTGACCTTTCAATTTTGATATTGCTCAAAACTAATGGAATTCACTCCCAAATGGTGGTTTATGCTTAAATAACCCTTTTGTAAGCATAATAACACGTTTCCATTGAAAGAAACAGAAATATTCACATGTCAAGTTTTTATGCGTGCAAAATGCTTTTCAGAGCGAGAGAAGCACTTTTTGACCAACAATGTGATTCTGACCTTTCAATTTTGATATTGCTCAAAACTAATGGAATTCACTCCCAAATGGTGGTTTATGCTTAAATAACCCTTTTGTAAGCATAATAACACGTTTCCATTGAAAGAAACAGAAATATTCACATGTCAAGTTTTTATGCGTGCAAAATGCTTTTCAGAGCGAGAGAAGCACTTTTTGACCAACAATGTGATTCTGACCTTACAATGTTGATATTGCTCAAAACGAATGGAATTCACTCCCAAATGGTGGTTTATGCTTAAATAACCCTTTTGTATCATAATAACACGTTTGAATTGAAAGGAACAGAAATATTCACATGTCAAGTTTTTATGTGTGCAAAATGCTTTTCAGAGCGAGAGAAGCACTTTTTGACCGACAATGTGATTTTTACCTTTCAATTTTGATATTGCTCAAAACTAATGGAATTCACTCCCAAATGGTGGTTTATGCTTAAATAACCCTTTTGTAAGCATAATAACACGTTTCCATTGAAAGTAACAGAAATATTCACATGTCAAGTTTTTATGTGTGCAAAATGCTTTTCAGAGCGAGAGAAGCACTTTTTGACCAACAATGTGATTCTGACCTTACAATGTTGATATTGCTCAAAACGAATGGAATTCACTCCCAAATGGTGGTTTATGCTTAAATAACCCTTTTGTATCATAATAACACGTTTGAATTGAAAGGAACAGAAATATTCACTTGTCAAGTTTTTATGCGTGCAAAATGCTTTTCAGAGCGAGAGAAGCACTTTTTGACCAACAATGTGATTTTTACCTTACAATGTTGATATTGCTCAAAACGAATGGAATTCACTCCCAAATGGTGGTTTATGCTTAAATAACCCTTTTGTATCATAATAACACGTTTGAATTGAAAGGAACAGAAATATTCACTTGTCAAGTTTTTATGCGTGCAAAATGCTTTTCAGAGCGAGAGAAGCACTTTTTGACCAACAATGTGATTCTGACCTTACAATGTTGATATTGCTCAAAACGAATGGAATTCACTCCCAAATGGTGGTTTATGCTTAAATAACCCTTTTGTATCATAATAACACGTTTGAATTGAAAGGAACAGAAATATTCACTTGTCAAGTTTTTATGCGTGCAAAATGCTTTTCAGAGCGAGAGAAGCACTTTTTGACCAACAATGTGATTTTTACCTTACAATGTTGATATTGCTCAAGACTAATGGAATTCACTCCCAAATGGTGGTTTATGCTTAAATAACCCTTTTGTAAGCATAATAACACGTTTCCATTGAAAGTAACAGAAATATTCACATGTCAAGTTTTTATGTGTGCAAAATGCTTTTCAGAGCGAGAGAAGCACTTTTTGACCAACAATGTGATTCTGACCTTACAATGTTGATATTGCTCAAAACGAATGGAATTCACTCCCAAATGGTGGTTTATGCTTAAATAACCCTTTTGTATCATAATAACACGTTTGAATTGAAAGGAACAGAAATATTCACTTGTCAAGTTTTTATGCGTGCAAAATGCTTTTCAGAGCGAGAGAAGCACTTTTTGACCAACAATGTGATTTTTACCTTACAATGTTGATATTGCTCAAAACTAATGGAATTCACTCCCAAATGGTGGTTTATGCTTAAATAACCCTTTTGTAAGCATAATAACACGTTTCCATTGAAAGTAACAGAAATATTCACATGTCAAGTTTTTATGTGTGCAAAATGCTTTTCAGAGCGAGAGAAGCACTTTTTGACCAACAATGTGATTCTGACCTTTCAATTTTGATATTGCTCAAAACTAATGGAATTCACTCCCAAATGGTGGTTTATGCTTAAATAACCCTTTTGTAAGCATAATAACACGTTTCCATTGAAAGAAACAGAAATATTCACATGTCAAGTTTTTATGCGTGCAAAATGCTTTTCAGAGCGAGAGAAGCACTTTTTGACCAACAATGTGACTATGACCTTTCAATTTTGATATTGCTCAAAACTAATGGAATTCACTCCCAAATGGTGGTTTATGCTTAAATAACCCTTTTGTAAGCATAATAACACGTTTCCATTGAAAGTAACAGAAATATTCACATGTCAAGTTTTTATGTGTGCAAAATGCTTTTCAGAGCGAGAGAAGCACTTTTTGACCAACAATGTGATTCTGACCTTTCAATTTTGATATTGCTCAAAACTAATGGAATTCACTCCCAAATGGTGGTTTATGCTTAAATAACCCTTTTGTAAGCATAATAACACGTTTCCATTGAAAGAAACAGAAATATTCACATGTCAAGTTTTTATGCGTGCAAAATGCTTTTCAGAGCGAGAGAAGCACTTTTTGACCAACAATGTGATTCTGACCTTTCAATTTTGATATTGCTCAAAACTAATGGAATTCACTCCCAAATGGTGGTTTATGCTTAAATAACCCTTTTGTAAGCATAATAACACGTTTCCATTGAAAGAAACAGAAATATTCACATGTCAAGTTTTTATGCGTGCAAAATGCTTTTCAGAGCGAGAGAAGCACTTTTTGACCAACAATGTGATTCTGACCTTACAATGTCGATATTGCTCAAAACGAATGGAATTCACTCCCAAATGGTGGTTTATGCTTAAATAACCCTTTTGTATCATAATAACACGTTTGAATTGAAAGGAACAGAAATATTCACATGTCAAGTTTTTATGTGTGCAAAATGCTTTTCAGAGCGAGAGAAGCACTTTTTGACCGACAATGTGATTTTTACCTTTCAATTTTGATATTGCTCAAAACTAATGGAATTCACTCCCAAATGGTGGTTTATGCTTAAATAACCCTTTTGTAAGCATAATAACACGTTTCCATTGAAAGTAACAGAAATATTCACATGTCAAGTTTTTATGCGTGCAAAATGCTTTTCAGAGCGAGAGAAGCACTTTTTGACCGACAATGTGATTCTGACCTTACAATGTTGATATTGCTCAAAACGAATGGAATTCACTCCCAAATGGTGGTTTATGCTTAAATAACCCTTTTGTATCATAATAACACGTTTGAATTGAAAGGAACAGAAATATTCACTTGTCAAGTTTTTATGCGTGCAAAATGCTTTTCAGAGCGAGAGAAGCACTTTTTGACCAACAATGTGACTCTGACCTTTCAATTTTGATATTGCTCAAAACTAATGGAATTCACTCCCAAATGGTGGTTTGTGCTTAAATAACCCTTTTGTAAGCATAATAACACGTTTCCATTGAAAGTAACAGAAATATTCACATGTCAAGTTTTTATGTGTGCAAAATGCTTTTCAGAGCGAGAGAAGCACTTTTTGACCAACAATGTGATTCTGACCTTTCAATTTTGATATTGCTCAAAACTAATGGAATTCACTCCCAAATGGTGGTTTATGCTTAAATAACCCTTTTGAAAGCATAATAACACGTTTCCATTGAAAGAAACAGAAATATTCACATGTCAAGTTTTTATGCTTGCAAAATGCTTTTCAGAGCGAGAGAAGCACTTTTTGACCAACAATGTGATTTTTACCTTACAATGTTGATATTGCTCAAAACTAATGGAATTCACTCCCAAATGGTGGTTTATGCTTAAATAACCCTTTTGTAAGCATAATAACACGTTTGAATTGAAAGGAACAGAAATATTCACTTGTCAAGTTTTTATGCGTGCAAAATGCTTTTCAGAGCGAGAGAAGCACTTTTTGACCAACAATGTTATTTTTACCTTACAATGTTGATATTGCTCAAAACTAATGGAATTCACTCCCAAATGGTGGTTTATGCTTAAATAACCCTTTTGTAAGCATAATAACACGTTTCCATTGAAAGTAACAGAAATATTCACATGTCAAGTTTTTATGTGTGCAAAATGCTTTTCAGAGCGAGAGAAGCACTTTTTGACCAACAATGTGATTCTGACCTTTCAATTTTGATATTGCTCAAAACTAATGGAATTCACTCCCAAATGGTGGTTTATGCTTAAATAACCCTTTTGTATCATAATAACACGTTTGAATTGAAAGGAACAGAAATATTCACTTGTCAAGTTTTTATGCGTGCAAAATGCTTTTCAGAGCGAGAGAAGCACTTTTTGACCAACAATGTGATTTTTACCTTACAATGTTGATATTGCTCAAGACTAATGGAATTCACTCCCAAATGGTGGTTTATGCTTAAATAACCCTTTTGTAAGCATAATAACACGTTTCCATTGAAAGTAACAGAAATATTCACATGTCAAGTTTTTATGTGTGCAAAATGCTTTTCAGAGCGAGAGAAGCACTTTTTGACCAACAATGTGATTCTGACCTTACAATGTTGATATTGCTCAAAACGAATGGAATTCACTCCCAAATGGTGGTTTATGCTTAAATAACCCTTTTGTATCATAATAACACGTTTGAATTGAAAGGAACAGAAATATTCACTTGTCAAGTTTTTATGCGTGCAAAATGCTTTTCAGAGCGAGAGAAGCACTTTTTGACCAACAATGTGATTTTTACCTTACAATGTTGATATTGCTCAAAACTAATGGAATTCACTCCCAAATGGTGGTTTATGCTTAAATAACCCTTTTGTAAGCATAATAACACGTTTCCATTGAAAGTAACAGAAATATTCACATGTCAAGTTTTTATGTGTGCAAAATGCTTTTCAGAGCGAGAGAAGCACTTTTTGACCAACAATGTGATTCTGACCTTTCAATTTTGATATTGCTCAAAACTAATGGAATTCACTCCCAAATGGTGGTTTATGCTTAAATAACCCTTTTGTAAGCATAATAACACGTTTCCATTGAAAGAAACAGAAATATTCACATGTCAAGTTTTTATGCGTGCAAAATGCTTTTCAGAGCGAGAGAAGCACTTTTTGACCAACAATGTGACTATGACCTTTCAATTTTGATATTGCTCAAAACTAATGGAATTCACTCCCAAATGGTGGTTTATGCTTAAATAACCCTTTTGTAAGCATAATAACACGTTTCCATTGAAAGTAACAGAAATATTCACATGTCAAGTTTTTATGTGTGCAAAATGCTTTTCAGAGCGAGAGAAGCACTTTTTGACCAACAATGTGATTCTGACCTTTCAATTTTGATATTGCTCAAAACTAATGGAATTCACTCCCAAATGGTGGTTTATGCTTAAATAACCCTTTTGTAAGCATAATAACACGTTTCCATTGAAAGAAACAGAAATATTCACATGTCAAGTTTTTATGCGTGCAAAATGCTTTTCAGAGCGAGAGAAGCACTTTTTGACCAACAATGTGATTCTGACCTTTCAATTTTGATATTGCTCAAAACTAATGGAATTCACTCCCAAATGGTGGTTTATGCTTAAATAACCCTTTTGTAAGCATAATAACACGTTTCCATTGAAAGAAACAGAAATATTCACATGTCAAGTTTTTATGCGTGCAAAATGCTTTTCAGAGCGAGAGAAGCACTTTTTGACCAACAATGTGATTCTGACCTTTCAATTTTGATATTGCTCAAAACTAATGGAATTCACTCCCAAATGGTGGTTTATGCTTAAATAACCCTTTTGTATCATAATAACACGTTTGAATTGAAAGGAACAGAAATATTCACATGTCAAGTTTTTATGTGTGCAAAATGCTTTTCAGAGCGAGAGAAGCACTTTTTGACCGACAATGTGATTTTTACCTTTCAATTTTGATATTGCTCAAAACTAATGGAATTCACTCCCAAATGGTGGTTTATGCTTAAATAACCCTTTTGTAAGCATAATAACACGTTTCCATTGAAAGAAACAGAAATATTCACATGTCAAGTTTTTATGCGTGCAAAATGCTTTTCAGAGCGAGAGAAGCACTTTTTGACCGACAATGTGATTCTGACCTTACAATGTTGATATTGCTCAAAACGAATGGAATTCACTCCAAAATGGTGGTTTATGCTTAAATAACCCTTTTGTATCATAATAACACGTTTGAATTGAAAGGAACAGAAATATTCACTTGTCAAGTTTTTATGCGTGCAAAATGCTTTTCAGAGCGAGAGAAGCACTTTTTGACCAACAATGTGACTCTGACCTTTCAATTTTGATATTGCTCAAAACTAATGGAATTCACTCCCAAATGGTGGTTTGTGCTTAAATAACCCTTTTGTAAGCATAATAACACGTTTCCATTGAAAGTAACAGAAATATTCACATGTCAAGTTTTTATGTGTGCAAAATGCTTTTCAGAGCGAGAGAAGCACTTTTTGACCAACAATGTGATTCTGACCTTTCAATTTTGATATTGCTCAAAACTAATGGAATTCACTCCCAAATGGTGGTTTATGCTTAAATAACCCTTTTGAAAGCATAATAACACGTTTCCATTGAAAGAAACAGAAATATTCACATGTCAAGTTTTTATGCGTGCAAAATGCTTTTCAGAGCGAGAGAAGCACTTTTTGACCAACAATGTGATTTTTACCTTACAATGTTGATATTGCTCAAAACTAATGGAATTCACTCCCAAATGGTGGTTTATGCTTAAATAACCCTTTTGTAAGCATAATAACACGTTTGAATTGAAAGGAACAGAAATATTCACTTGTCAAGTTTTTATGCGTGCAAAATGCTTTTCAGAGCGAGAGAAGCACTTTTTGACCAACAATGTGATTTTTACCTTACAATGTTGATATTGCTCAAAACTAATGGAATTCACTCCCAAATGGTGGTTTATGCTTAAATAACCCTTTTGTAAGCATAATAACACGTTTCCATTGAATGTAACAGAAATATTCACATGTCAAGTTTTTATGTGTGCAAAATGCTTTTCAGAGCGAGAGAAGCACTTTTTGACCAACAATGTGATTCTGACCTTTCAATTTTGATATTGCTCAAAACTAATGGAATTCACTCCCAAATGGTGGTTTATGCTTAAATAACCCTTTTGTAAGCATAATAACACGTTTCCATTGAAAGAAACAGAAATATTCACATGTCAAGTTTTTATGCGTGCAAAATGCTTTTCAGAGCGAGAGAAGCACTTTTTGACCAACAATGTGACTCTGACCTTTCAATTTTGATATTGCTCAAAACTAATGGAATTCACTCCCAAATTGTGGTTTATGCTTAAATAACCCTTTTGTAAGCATAATAACACGTTTCCATTGAAAGTAACAGAAATATTCACATGTCAAGTTTTTATGTGTGCAAAATGCTTTTCAGAGCGAGAGAAGCACTTTTTGACCAACAATGTGATTCTGACCTTTCAATTTTGATATTGCTCAAAACTAATGGAATTCACTCCCAAATGGTGGTTTATGCTTAAATAACCCTTTTGTAAGCATAATAACACGTTTCCATTGAAAGAAACAGAAATATTCACATGTCAAGTTTTTATGCGTGCAAAATGCTTTTCAGAGCGAGAGAAGCACTTTTTGACCAACAATGTGATTCTGACCTTTCAATTTTGATATTGCTCAAAACTAATGGAATTCACTCCCAAATGGTGGTTTATGCTTAAATAACCCTTTTGTAAGCATAATAACACGTTTCCATTGAAAGAAACAGAAATATTCACATGTCAAGTTTTTATGTGTGCAAAATGCTTTTCAGAGCGAGAGAAGCACTTTTTGACCAACAATGTGATTCTGACCTTTCAATTTTGATATTGCTCAAAACTAATGGAATTCACTCCCAAATGGTGGTTTATGCTTAAATAACCCTTTTGTAAGCATAATAACACGTTTCCATTGAAAGAAACAGAAATATTCACATGTCAAGTTTTTATGCGTGCAAAATGCTTTTCAGAGCGAGAGAAGCACTTTTTGACCAACAATGTGATTCTGACCTTACAATGTTGATATTGCTCAAAACGAATGGAATTCACTCCCAAATGGTGGTTTATGCTTAAATAACCCTTTTGTATCATAATAACACGTTTGAATTGAAAGGAACAGAAATATTCACATGTCAAGTTTTTATGTGTGCAAAATGCTTTTCAGAGCGAGAGAAGCACTTTTTGACCAACAATGTGATTCTGACCTTACAATGTTGATATTGCTCAAAACGAATGGAATTCACTCCAAAATGGTGGTTTATGCTTAAATTACCCTTTTGTATCATAATAACACGTTTGAATTGAAAGGAACAGAAATATTTACTTGTTAAGTTTTTATGCGTGCAAAATGCTTTTCAGAGCGAGAGAAGCACTTTTTGATCAACAATGTGACTCTGACCTTTCAATTTTGATATTGCTCAAAACTAATGGAATTCACTCCCAAATGGTGGTTTATGCTTAAATAACCCTTTTGTAAGCATAATAACACGTTTCCATTGAAAGAAACAGAAATATTCACATGTCAAGTTTTTATGCGTGCAAAATGCTTTTAAGAGCGAGAGAAGCACTTTTTGACCAACAATGTGACTCTGACCTTTCAATTTTGATATTGCTCAAAACTAATGGAATTCACTCCCAAATGGTGGTTTATGCTTAAATAACCCTTTTGTAAGCATAATAACACGTTTCCATTGAAAGTAACAGAAATATTCACATGTCAAGTTTTTATGTGTGCAAAATGCTTTTCAGAGCGAGAGAAGTACTTTTTGACCAACAATGTGATTCTGACCTTTCAATTTTGATATTGCTCAAAACTAATGGAATTCACTCCCAAATGGTGGTTTATGCTTAAATAACCCTTTTGTAAGCATAATAACACGTTTCCATTGAAAGAAACAGAAATATTCACATGTCAAGTTTTTATGCGTGCAAAATGCTTTTCAGAGCGAGAGAAGCACTTTTTGACCAACAATGTGATTCTGACCTTACAATGTTGATATTGCTCAAAACGAATGGAATTCACTCCAAAATGGTGGTTTATGCTTAAATAACCCTTTTGTATCATAATAACACGTTTGAATTGAAAGGAACAGAAATATTCACTTGTCAAGTTTTTATGCGTGCAAAATGCTTTTCAGAGCGAGAGAAGCACTTTTTGACCAACAATGTGACTCTGACCTTTCAATTTTGATATTGCTCAAAACTAATGGAATTCACTCCCAAATGGTGGTTTGTGCTTAAATAACCCTTTTGTAAGCATAATAACACGTTTCCATTGAAAGTAACAGAAATATTTACATGTCAAGTTTTTATGTGTGCAAAATGCTTTTCAGAGCGAGAGAAGCACTTTTTGACCAACAATGTGATTCTGACCTTTCAATTTTGATATTGCTCAAAACTAATGGAATTCACTCCCAAATGGTGGTTTATGCTTAAATAACCCTTTTGTAAGCATAATAACACGTTTCCATTGAAAGAAACAGAAATATTCACATGTCAAGTTTTTATGCGTGCAAAATGCTTTTCAGAGCGAGAGAAGCACTTTTTGACCAACAATGTGATTTTTACCTTACAATGTTGATATTGCTCAAAACTAATGGAATTCACTCCCAAATGGTGGTTTATGCTTAAATAACCCTTTTATAAGCATAATAACACGTTTCCATTGAAAGTAACAGAAATATTCACATGTCAAGTTTTTATGTGTGCAAAATGCTTTTCAGAGCGAGAGAAGCACTTTTTGACCAACAATGTGATTCTGACCTTACAATGTTGATATTGCTCAAAACGAATGGAATTCACTCCCAAATGGTGGTTTATGCTTAAATAACCCTTTTGTATCATAATAACACGTTTGAATTGAAAGGAACAGAAATATTCACTTGTCAAGTTTTTATGCGTGCAAAATGCTTTTCAGAGCGAGAGAAGCACTTTTTGACCAACAATGTGATTTTTACCTTACAATGTTGATATTGCTCAAAACTAATGGAATTCACTCCCAAATGGTGGTTTATGCTTAAATAACCCTTTTGTAAGCATAATAACACGTTTCCATTGAAAGTAACAGAAATATTCACATGTCAAGTTTTTATGTGTGCAAAATGCTTTTCAGAGCGAGAGAAGCACTTTTTGACCAACAATGTGATTCTGACCTTTCAATTTTGATATTGCTCAAAACTAATGGAATTCACTCCCAAATGGTGGTTTATGCTTAAATAACCCTTTTGTAAGCATAATAACACGTTTGAATTGAAAGAAACAGAAATATTCACATGTCAAGTTTTTATGCGTGCAAAATGCTTTTCAGAGCGAGAGAAGCACTTTTTGACCGACAATGTGATTTTTACCTTTCAATTTTGATATTGCTCAAAACTAATGGAATTCACTCCCAAATGGTGGTTTATGCTTAAATAACCCTTTTGTAAGCATAATAACACGTTTCCATTGAAAGAAACAGAAATATTCACATGTCAAGTTTTTATGCGTGCAAAATGCTTTTAAGAGCGAGAGAAGCACTTTTTGACCAACAATGTGACTCTGACCTTTCAATTTTGATATTGCTCAAAACTAATGGAATTCACTCCCAAATGGTGGTTTATGCTTAAATAACCCTTTTGTAAGCATAATAACACGTTTCCATTGAAAGTAACAGAAATATTCACATGTCAAGTTTTTATGTGTGCAAAATGCTTTTCAGAGCGAGAGAAGCACTTTTTGACCAAGAATGTGATTCTGACCTTTCAATTTTGATATTGCTCAAAACTAATGGAATTCACTCCCAAATGGTGGTTTATGCTTAAATAACCCTTTTGTAAGCATAATAACACGTTTCCATTGAAAGAAACAGAAATATTCACATGTCAAGTTTTTATGCGTGCAAAATGCTTTTCAGAGCGAGAGAAGCACTTTTTGACCAACAATGTGATTCTGACCTTACAATGTTGATATTGCTCAAAACGAATGGAATTCACTCCAAAATGGTGGTTTATGCTTAAATAACCCTTTTGTATCATAATAACACGTTTGAATTGAAAGGAACAGAAATATTCACTTGTCAAGTTTTTATGCGTGCAAAATGCTTTTCAGAGTGAGAGAAGCACTTTTTGACCAACAATGTGACTCTGACCTTTCAATTTTGATATTGCTCAAAACTAATGGAATTCACTCCCAAATGGTGGTTTGTGCTTAAATAACCCTTTTGTAAGCATAATAACACGTTTCCATTGAAAGTAACAGAAATATTCACATGTCAAGTTTTTATGTGTGCAAAATGCTTTTCAGAGCGAGAGAAGCACTTTTTGACCAACAATGTGATTCTGACCTTTCAATTTTGATATTGCTCAAAACTAATGGAATTCACTCCCAAATGGTGGTTTATGCTTAAATAACCCTTTTGTAAGCATAATAACACGTTTCCATTGAAAGAAACAGAAATATTCACATGTCAAGTTTTTATGCGTGCAAAATGCTTTTCAGAGCGAGAGAAGCACTTTTTGACCAACAATGTGATTTTTACCTTACAATGTTGATATTGCTCAAAACTAATGGAATTCACTCCCAAATGGTGGTTTATGCTTAAATAACCCTTTTGTAAGCATAATAACACGTTTCCATTGAAAGTAACAGAAATATTCACATGTCAAGTTTTTATGTGTGCAAAATGCTTTTCAGAGCGAGAGAAGCACTTTTTGACCAACAATGTGATTCTGACCTTACAATGTTGATATTGCTCAAAACGAATGGAATTCACTCCCAAATGGTGGTTTATGCTTAAATAACCCTTTTGTATCATAATAACACGTTTGAATTGAAAGGAACAGAAATATTCACTTATCAAGTTTTTATGCGTGCAAAATGCTTTTCAGAGCGAGAGAAGCACTTTTTGACCAACAATGTGACTCTGACCTTTCAATTTTGATATTGCTCAAAACTAATGGAATTCACTCCCAAATGGTGGTTTGTGCTTAAATAACCCTTTTGTAAGCATAATAACACGTTTCCATTGAAAGTAACAGAAATATTCACATGTCAAGTTTTTATGTGTGCAAAATGCTTTTCAGAGCGAGAGAAGCACTTTTTGACCAACAATGTGATTCTGACCTTTCAATTTTGATATTGCTCAAAACTAATGGAATTCACTCCCAAATGGTGGTTTATGCTTAAATAACCCTTTTGTAAGCATAATAACACGTTTCCATTGAAAGAAACAGAAATATTCACATGTCAAGTTTTTATGCGTGCAAAATGCTTTTCAGAGCGAGAGAAGCACTTTTTGACCAACAATGTGATTTTTACCTTACAATGTTGATATTGCTCAAAACTAATGGAATGCACTCCCAAATGGTGGTTTATGCTTAAATAACCCTTTTGTATCATAATAACACGTTTGAATTGAAAGGAACAGAAATATTCACTTGTCAAGTTTTTATGCGTGCAAAATGCTTTTCAGAGCGAGAGAAGCACTTTTTGACCAACAATGTGATTCTGACCTTTCAATTTTGATATTGCTCAAAACTAATGGAATTCACTCCCAAATGGTGGTTTATGCTTAAATAACCCTTTTGTAAGCATAATAACACGTTTCCATTGAAAGAAACAGAAATATTCACATGTCAAGTTTTTATGCGTGCAAAATGCTTTTCAGAGCGAGAGAAGCACTTTTTGACCAACAATGTGATTCTGACCTTACAATGTTGATATTGCTCAAAACGAATGGAATTCACTCCCAAATGGTGGTTTATGCTTAAATAACCCTTTTGTATCATAATAACACGTTTGAATTGAAAGAAACAGAAATATTCACATGTCAAGTTTTTATGCGTGCAAAATGCTTTTCAGAGCGAGAGAAGCACTTTTTGACCAACAATGTGATTCTGACCTTACAATGTTGATATTGCTCAAAACGAATGGAATTCACTCCAAAATGGTGGTTTATGCTTAAATTACCCTTTTGTATCATAATAACACGTTTGAATTGAAAGGAACAGAAATATTCACTTGTCAAGTTTTTATGCGTGCAAAATGCTTTTCAGAGCGAGAGAAGCACTTTTTGATCAACAATGTGACTCTGACCTTTCAATTTTGATATTGCTCAAAACTAATGGAATTCACTCCCAAATGGTGGTTTATGCTTAAATAACCCTTTTGTAAGCATAATAACACGTTTGAATTGAAAGAAACAGAAATATTCACATGTCAAGTTTTTATGCGTGCAAAATGCTTTTCAGAGCGAGAGAAGCACTTTTTGACCAACAATGTGATTTTTACCTTACAATGTTGATATTGCTCAAAACTAATGGAATTCACTCCCAAATGGTGGTTTATGCTTAAATAACCCTTTTGTAAGCATAATAACACGTTTCCATTGAAAGTAACAGAAATATTCACGTTTCTAGTTTTTATGTGTGCAAAATGCTTTTCAGAGCGAGAGAAGCACTTTTTGACCAACAATGTGATTCTGACCTTACAATGTTGATATTGCTCAAAACTAATGGAATTCACTCCCAAATGGTGGTTTATGCTTAAATAACCCTTTTCTAAGCATAATAACACGTTTGAATTGAAAGAAACAGAAATATTCACATGTCAAGTTTTTATGCGTGCAAAATGCTTTTCAGAGCGAGAGAAGCACTTTTTGACCAACAATGTGATTTTTACCTTACAATGTTGATATTGCTCAAAACTAATGGAATTCACTCCCAAATGGTGGTTTATGCTTAAATAACCCTTTTGTATCATAATAACACGTTTGAATTGAAAGGAACAGAAATATTCACTTGTCAAGTTTTTATGCGTGCAAAATGCTTTTCAGAGCGAGAGAAGCACTTTTTGACCAACAATGTGATTCTGACCTTTCAATTTTGATATTGCTCAAAACTAATGGAATTCACTCCCAAATGGTGGTTTATGCTTAAATAACCCTTTTGTAAGCATAATAACATGTTTCCATTGAAAGAAACAGAAATATTCACATGTCAAGTTTTTATGCGTGCAAAATGCTTTTCAGAGCGAGAGAAGCACTTTTTGACCAACAATGTGATTCTGACCTTACAATGTTGATATTGCTCAAAACGAATGGAATTCACTCCCAAATGGTGGTTTATGCTTAAATAACCCTTTTGTATCATAATAACACGTTTGAATTGAAAGGAACAGAAAAATTCACTTGTCAAGTTTTTATGCGTGCAAAATGCTTTTCAGAGCGAGAGAAGCACTTTTTGACCAACAATGTGATTCTGACCTTACAATGTTGATATTGCTCAAAACGAATGGAATTCACTCCAAAATGGTGGTTTATGCTTAAATTACCCTTTTGTATCATAATAACACGTTTGAATTGAAAGGAACAGAAATATTCACTTGTCAAGTTTTTATGCGTGCAAAATGCTTTTCAGAGCGAGAGAAGCACTTTTTGATCAACAATGTGACTCTGACCTTTCAATTTTGATATTGCTCAAAACTAATGGAATTCACTCCCAAATGGTGGTTTATGCTTAAATAACCCTTTTGTAAGCATAATAACACGTTTGAATTGAAAGAAACAGAAATATTCACATGTCAAGTTTTTATGCGTGCAAAATGCTTTTCAGAGCGAGAGAAGCACTTTTTGACCAACAATGTGATTTTTACCTTACAATGTTGATATTGCTCAAAACTAATGGAATTCACTCCCAAATGGTGGTTTATGCTTAAATAACCCTTTTGTAAGCATAATAACACGTTTCCATTGAAAGTAACAGAAATATTCACGTTTCTAGTTTTTATGTGTGCAAAATGCTTTTCAGAGCGAGAGAAGCACTTTTTGACCAACAATGTGATTCTGACCTTACAATGTTGATATTGCTCAAAACTAATGGAATTCACTCCCAAATGGTGGTTTATGCTTAAATAACCCTTTTCTAAGCATAATAACACGTTTGAATTGAAAGTAACAGAAATATTCACATGTCAAGTTTTTATGCGTGCAAAATGCTTTTCAGAGCGAGAGAAGCACTTTTTGACCAACAATGTGATTTTTACCTTACAATGTTGATATTGCTCAAAACTAATGGAATTCACTCCCAAATGGTGGTTTATGCTTAAATAACCCTTTTGTAAGCATAATAACACGTTTCCATTGAAAGTAACAGAAATATTCACATGTCAAGTTTTTATGTGTGCAAAATGCTTTTCAGAGCGAGAGAAGCACTTTTTGACCAACAATGTGATTCTGACCTTTCAATTTTGATATTGCTCAAAACTAATGGAATTCACTCCCAAATGGTGGTTTATGCTTAAATAACCCTTTTGTATCATAATAACACGTTTGAATTGAAAGGAACAGAAATATTCACATGTCAAGTTTTTATGTGTGCAAAATGCTTTTCAGAGCGAGAGAAGCACTTTTTGACCAACAATGTGATTTTTACCTTACAATGTTGATATTGCTCAAAACTAATGGAATTCACTCCCAAATGGTGGTTTATGCTTAAATAACCCTTTTGTAAGCATAATAACACGTTTCCATTGAAAGAAACAGAAATATTCACATGTCAAGTTTTTATGCGTGCAAAATGCTTTTCAGAGCGAGAGAAGCACTTTTTGACCAACAATGTGACTCTGACCTTTCAATTTTGATATTGCTCAAAACTAATGGAATTCACTCCCAAATGGTGGTTTATGCTTAAATAACCCTTTTGTAAGCATAATAACACGTTTCCATTGAAAGTAACAGAAATATTCACATGTCAAGTTTTTATGTGTGCAAAATGCTTTTCAGAGCGAGAGAAGCACTTTTTGACCAACAATGTGATTCTGACCTTTCAATTTTGATATTGCTCAAAACTAATGGAATTCACTCCCAAATGGTGGTTTATGCTTAAATAACCCTTTTGTATCATAATAACACGTTTGAATTGAAAGGAACAGAAATATTCACATGTCAAGTTTTTATGTGTGCAAAATGCTTTTCAGAGCGAGAGAAGCACTTTTTGACCGACAATGTGATTTTTACCTTTCAATTTTGATATTGCTCAAAACTAATGGAATTCACTCCCAAATGGTGGTTTATGCTTAAATAACCCTTTTGTAAGCATAATAACACGTTTCCATTGAAAGAAACAGAAATATTCACATGTCAAGTTTTTATGCGTGCAAAATGCTTTTCAGAGCGAGAGAAGCACTTTTTGACCAACAATATGATTTTTACCTTACAATGTTGATATTGCTCAAAACGAATGGAATTCACTCCCAAATGGTGGTTTATGCTTAAATAACCCTTTTGTATCATAATAACACGTTTGAATTGAAAGGAACAGAAATATTCACTTGTCAAGTTTTTATGCGTGCAAAATGCTTTTCAGAGCGAGAGAAGCACTTTTTGACCAACAATGTGATTCTGACCTTTCAATTTTGATATTGCTCAAAACTAATGGAATTCACTCCCAAATGGTGGTTTATGCTTAAATAACCCTTTTGTAGCATAATAACACGTTTGAATTGAAAGGAACAGAAATATTCACATGTCAAGTTTTTATGTGTGCAAAATGCTTTTCAGAGCGAGAGAAGCACTTTTTGACCAACAATGTGATTCTGACCTTACAATGTAAGGTATTGCTCAAAACGAATGGAATTCACTCCAAAATGGTGGTTTATGCTTAAATTACCCTTTTGTATCATAATAACACGTTTGAATTGAAAGGAACAGAAATATTCACATGTCAAGTTTTTATGCGTGCAAAATGCTTTTCAGAGCGAGAGAAGCACTTTTTGATCAACAATGTGACTCTGACCTTTCAATTTTGATATTGCTCAAAACTAATGGAATTCACTCCCAAATGGTGGTTTATGCTTAAATAACCCTTTTGTAAGCATAATAACACGTTTGAATTGAAAGAAACAGAAATATTCACATGTCAAGTTTTTATGCGTGCAAAATGCTTTTCAGAGCGAGAGAAGCACTTTTTGACCAACAATGTGATTTTTACCTTACAATGTTGATATTGCTCAAAACTAATGGAATTCACTCCCAAATGGTGGTTTATGCTTAAATAACCCTTTTGTAAGCATAATAACACGTTTCCATTGAAAGTAACAGAAATATTCACGTTTCTAGTTTTTATGTGTGCAAAATGCTTTTCAGAGCGAGAGAAGCACTTTTTGACCAACAATGTGATTCTGACCTTACAATGTTGATATTGCTCAAAACTAATGGAATTCACTCCCAAATGGTGGTTTATGCTTAAATAACCCTTTTCTAAGCATAATAACACGTTTGAATTGAAAGAAACAGAAATATTCACATGTCAAGTTTTTATGCGTGCAAAATGCTTTTCAGAGCGAGAGAAGCACTTTTTGACCAACAATGTGATTCTGACCTTTCAATTTTGATATTGCTCAAAACTAATGGAATTCACTCCCAAATGGTGGTTTATGCTTAAATAACCCTTTTGTAAGCATAATAACACGTTTCCATTGAAAGAAACAGAAATATTCACATGTCAAGTTTTTATGCGTGCAAAATGCTTTTCAGAGCGAGAGAAGCACTTTTTGACCAACAATGTGATTCTGACCTTACAATGTTGATATTGCTCAAAACGAATGGAATTCACTCCGAAATGGTGGTTTATGCTTAAATAACCCTTTTGTATCATAATAACACGTTTGAATTGAAAGGAACAGAAATATTCACTTGTCAAGTTTTTATGCGTGCAAAATGCTTTTCAGAGCGAGAGAAGCACTTTTTGACCAACAATGTGATTCTGACCTTACAATGTTGATATTGCTCAAAACGAATGGAATTCACTCCAACATGGTGGTTTATGCTTAAATTACCCTTTTGTATCATAATAACACGTTTGAATTGAAAGGAACAGAAATATTCACTTGTCTAGTTTTTATGCGTGCAAAATGCTTTTCAGAGCGAGAGAAGCACTTTTTGATCAACAATGTGACTCTGACCTTTCAATTTGATATTGCTCAAAACTAATGGAATTCACTCCCAAATGGTGGTTTATGCTTAAATAACCCTTTTGTAAGCATAATAACACGTTTCCATTGAAAGAAACAGAAATATTCACATGTCAAGTTTTTATGCGTGCAAAATGCTTTTCAGAGCGAGAGAAGCACTTTTTGACCAACAATGTGATTTTTACCTTACAATGTTGATATTGCTCAAAACTAATGGAATTCACTCCCAAATGGTGGTTTATGCTTAAATAACCCTTTTGTAAGCATAATAACACGTTTCCATTGAAAGTAACAGAAATATTCACGTTTCTAGTTTTTATGTGTGCAAAATGCTTTTCAGAGCGAGAGAAGCACTTTTTGACCAACAATGTGATTCTGACCTTACAATGTTGATATTGCTCAAAACTAATGGAATTCACTCCCAAATGGTGGTTTATGCTTAAATAACCCTTTTCTAAGCATAATAAAACGTTTGAATTGAAAGTAACAGAAATATTCACTTGTCAAGTTTTTATGCGTGCAAAATGCTTTTCAGAGCGAGAGAAGCACTTTTTGACCAACAATGTGATTTTTACCTTACAATGTTGATATTGCTCAAAACTAATGGAATTCACTCCCAAATGGTGGTTTATGCTTAAATAACCCTTTTGTAAGCATAATAACACGTTTCCATTGAAAGTAACAGAAATATTCACATGTCAAGTTTTTATGTGTGCAAAATGCTTTTCAGAGCGAGAGAAGCACTTTTTGACCAACAATGTGATTCCGACCTTTCAATTTTGATATTGCTCAAAACTAATGGAATTCACTCCCAAATGGTGGTTTATGCTTAAATAACCCTTTTGTATCATAATAACACGTTTGAATTGAAAGGAACAGAAATATTCACATGTCAAGTTTTTATGTGTGCAAAATGCTTTTCAGAGCGAGAGAAGCACTTTTTGACCAACAATGTGATTTTTACCTTACAATGTTGATATTGCTCAAAACTAATGGAATTCACTCCCAAATGGTGGTTTATGCTTAAATAACCCTTTTGTAAGCATAATAACACGTTTCCATTGAAAGAAACAGAAATATTCACATGTCAAGTTTTTATGCGTGCAAAATGCTTTTCAGAGCGAGAGAAGCACTTTTTGACCAACAATGTGACTCTGACCTTTCAATTTTGATATTGCTCAAAACTAATGGAATTCACTCCCAAATGGTGGTTTATGCTTAAATAACCCTTTTGTAAGCATAATAACACGTTTCCATTGAAAGTAACAGAAATATTCACATGTCAAGTTTTTATGTGTGCAAAATGCTTTTCAGAGCGAGAGAAGCACTTTTTGACCAACAATGTGATTCTGACCTTTCAATTTTGATATTGCTCAAAACTAATGGAATTCACTCCCAAATGGTGGTTTATGCTTAAATAACCCTTTTGTATCATAATAACACGTTTGAATTGAAAGGAACAGAAATATTCACATGTCAAGTTTTTATGTGTGCAAAATGCTTTTCAGAGCGAGAGAAGCACTTTTTGACCGACAATGTGATTTTATCCTTTCAATTTTGATATTGCTCAAAACTAATGGAATTCACTCCCAAATGGTGGTTTATGCTTAAATAACCCTTTTGTAAGCATAATAACACGTTTCCATTGAAAGAAACAGAAATATTCACATGTCAAGTTTTTATGCGTGCAAAATGCTTTTCAGAGCGAGAGAAGCACTTTTTGACCAACAATGTGACTCTGACCTTTCATTTTTGATATTGCTCAAAACTAATGGAATTCACTCCCAAATGGTGGTTTATGCTTAAATAACCCTTTTGTAAGCATAATAACACGTTTCCATTGAAAGAAACAGAAATATTCACATGTCAAGTTTTTATGCGTGCAAAATGCTTTTCAGAGCGAGAGAAGCACTTTTTGACCAACAATGTGATTCTGACCTTACAATGTTGATATTGCTCAAAACGAATGGAATTCACTCCAAAATGGTGGTTTATGCTTAAATTACCCTTTTGTATCATAATAACACGTTTGAATTGAAAGGAACAGAAATATTCACTTGTCAAGTTTTTATGCGTGCAAAATACTTTTCAGAGCGAGAGAAGCACTTTTTGATCAACAATGTGACTCTGACCTTTCAATTTTGATATTGCTCAAAACTAATGGAATTCACTCCCAAATGGTGGTTTATGCTTAAATAACCCTTTTGTAAGCATAATAACACGTTTGAATTGAAAGAAACAGAAATATTCACATGTCAAGTTTTTATGCGTGCAAAATGCTTTTCAGAGCGAGAGAAGCACTTTTTGACCAACAATGTGATTTTTACCTTACAATGTTGATATTGCTCAAAACTAATGGAATTCACTCCCAAATGGTGGTTTATGCTTAAATAACCCTTTTGTAAGCATAATAACACGTTTCCATTGAAAGTAACAGAAATATTCACGTTTCTAGTTTTTATGTGTGCAAAATGCTTTTCAGAGCGAGAGAAGCACTTTTTGACCAACAATGTGATTCTGACCTTACAATGTTGATATTGCTCAAAACTAATGGAATTCACTCCCAAATGGTGGTTTATGCTTAAATAACCCTTTTCTAAGCATAATAACACGTTTGAATTGAAAGAAACAGAAATATTCACATGTCAAGTTTTTATGCGTGCAAAATGCTTTTCAGAGCGAGAGAAGCACTTTTTGACCAACAATGTGATTTTTACCTTACAATGTTGATATTGCTCAAAACTAATGGAATTCACTCCCAAATGGTGGTTTATGCTTAAATAACCCTTTTGTATCATAATAACACGTTTGAATTGAAAGGAACAGAAATATTCACTTGTCAAGTTTTTATGCGTGCAAAATGCTTTTCAGAGCGAGAGAAGCACTTTTTGACCAACAATGTGATTCTGACCTTTCAATTTTGATATTGCTCAAAACTAATGGAATTCACTCCCAAATGGTGGTTTATGCTTAAATAACCCTTTTGTAAGCATAATAACATGTTTCCATTGAAAGAAACAGAAATATTCACATGTCAAGTTTTTATGCGTGCAAAATGCTTTTCAGAGCGAGAGAAGCACTTTTTGACCAACAATGTGATTCTGACCTTACAATGTTGATATTGCTCAAAACGAATGGAATTCACTCCCAAATGGTGGTTTATGCTTAAATAACCCTTTTGTATCATAATAACACGTTTGAATTGAAAGGAACAGAAAAATTCACTTGTCAAGTTTTTATGCGTGCAAAATGCTTTTCAGAGCGAGAGAAGCACTTTTTGACCAACAATGTGATTCTGACCTTACAATGTTGATATTGCTCAAAACGAATGGAATTCACTCCAAAATGGTGGTTTATGCTTAAATTACCCTTTTGTATCATAATAACACGTTTGAATTGAAAGGAACAGAAATATTCACTTGTCAAGTTTTTATGCGTGCAAAATGCTTTTCAGAGCGAGAGAAGCACTTTTTGATCAACAATGTGACTCTGACCTTTCAATTTTGATATTGCTCAAAACTAATGGAATTCACTCCCAAATGGTGGTTTATGCTTAAATAACCCTTTTGTAAGCATAATAACACGTTTGAATTGAAAGAAACAGAAATATTCACATGTCAAGTTTTTATGCGTGCAAAATGCTTTTCAGAGCGAGAGAAGCACTTTTTGACCAACAATGTGATTTTTACCTTACAATGTTGATATTGCTCAAAACTAATGGAATTCACTCCCAAATGGTGGTTTATGCTTAAATAACCCTTTTGTAAGCATAATAACACGTTTCCATTGAAAGTAACAGAAATATTCACGTTTCTAGTTTTTATGTGTGCAAAATGCTTTTCAGAGCGAGAGAAGCACTTTTTGACCAACAATGTGATTCTGACCTTACAATGTTGATATTGCTCAAAACTAATGGAATTCACTCCCAAATGGTGGTTTATGCTTAAATAACCCTTTTCTAAGCATAATAACACGTTTGAATTGAAAGTAACAGAAATATTCACATGTCAAGTTTTTATGCGTGCAAAATGCTTTTCAGAGCGAGAGAAGCACTTTTTGACCAACAATGTGATTTTTACCTTACAATGTTGATATTGCTCAAAACTAATGGAATTCACTCCCAAATGGTGGTTTATGCTTAAATAACCCTTTTGTAAGCATAATAACACGTTTCCATTGAAAGTAACAGAAATATTCACATGTCAAGTTTTTATGTGTGCAAAATGCTTTTCAGAGCGAGAGAAGCACTTTTTGACCAACAATGTGATTCTGACCTTTCAATTTTGATATTGCTCAAAACTAATGGAATTCACTCCCAAATGGTGGTTTATGCTTAAATAACCCTTTTGTATCATAATAACACGTTTGAATTGAAAGGAACAGAAATATTCACATGTCAAGTTTTTATGTGTGCAAAATGCTTTTCAGAGCGAGAGAAGCACTTTTTGACCAACAATGTGATTTTTACCTTACAATGTTGATATTGCTCAAAAACTAATGGAATTCACTCCCAAATGGTGGTTTATGCTTAAATAACCCTTTTGTAAGCATAATAACACGTTTCCATTGAAAGAAACAGAAATATTCACATGTCAAGTTTTTATGCGTGCAAAATGCTTTTCAGAGCGAGAGAAGCACTTTTTGACCAACAATGTGACTCTGACCTTTCAATTTTGATATTGCTCAAAACTAATGGAATTCACTCCCAAATGGTGGTTTATGCTTAAATAACCCTTTTGTAAGCATAATAACACGTTTCCATTGAAAGTAACAGAAATATTCACATGTCAAGTTTTTATGTGTGCAAAATGCTTTTCAGAGCGAGAGAAGCACTTTTTGACCAACAATGTGATTCTGACCTTTCAATTTTGATATTGCTCAAAACTAATGGAATTCACTCCCAAATGGTGGTTTATGCTTAAATAACCCTTTTGTATCATAATAACACGTTTGAATTGAAAGGAACAGAAATATTCACATGTCAAGTTTTTATGTGTGCAAAATGCTTTTCAGAGCGAGAGAAGCACTTTTTGACCGACAATGTGATTTTTACCTTTCAATTTTGATATTGCTCAAAACTAATGGAATTCACTCCCAAATGGTGGTTTATGCTTAAATAACCCTTTTGTAAGCATAATAACACGTTTCCATTGAAAGAAACAGAAATATTCACATGTCAAGTTTTTATGCGTGCAAAATGCTTTTCAGAGCGAGAGAAGCACTTTTTGACCAACAATATGATTTTTACCTTACAATGTTGATATTGCTCAAAACGAATGGAATTCACTCCCAAATGGTGGTTTATGCTTAAATAACCCTTTTGTATCATAATAACACGTTTGAATTGAAAGGAACAGAAATATTCACTTGTCAAGTTTTTATGCGTGCAAAATGCTTTTCAGAGCGAGAGAAGCACTTTTTGACCAACAATGTGATTCTGACCTTTCAATTTTGATATTGCTCAAAACTAATGGAATTCACTCCCAAATGGTGGTTTATGCTTAAATAACCCTTTTGTAAGCATAATAACACGTTTCCATTGAAAGAAACAGAAATATTCACATGTCAAGTTTTTATGCGTGCAAAATGCTTTTCAGAGCGAGAGAAGCACTTTTTGACCAACAATGTGATTCTGACCTTACAATGTTGATATTGCTCAAAACTAATGGAATTCACTCCCAAATGGTGGTTTATGCTTAAATAACCCTTTTGTAAGCATAATAACACGTTTCCATTGAAAGTAACAGAAATATTCAAGTTTCTAGTTTTTATGTGTGCAAAATGCTTTTCAGAGCGAGAGAAGCACTTTTTGACCAACAATGTGATTCTGACCTTACAATGTTGATATTGCTCAAAAACTAATGGAATTCACTCCCAAATGGTGGTTTATGCTTAAATAACCCTTTTCTAAGCATAATAACACGTTTGAATTGAAAGAAACAGAAATATTCACATGTCAAGTTTTTATGCGTGCAAAATGCTTTTCAGAGCGAGAGAAGCACTTTTTGACCAACAATGTGATTTTTACCTTACAATGTTGATATTGCTCAAAACTAATGGAATTCACTCCCAAATGGTGGTTTATGCTTAAATAACCCTTTTGTATCATAATAACACGTTTGAATTGAAAGGAACAGAAATATTCACTTGTCAAGTTTTTATGCGTGCAAAATGCTTTTCAGAGCGAGAGAAGCACTTTTTGACCAACAATGTGATTCTGACCTTTCAATTTTGATATTGCTCAAAACTAATGGAATTCACTCCCCAAATGGTGGTTTATGCTTAAATAACCCTTTTGTAAGCATAATAACATGTTTCCATTGAAAGAAACAGAAATATTCACATGTCAAGTTTTTATGCGTGCAAAATGCTTTTCAGAGCGAGAGAAGCACTTTTTGACCAACAATGTGATTCTGACCTTACAATGTTGATATTGCTCAAAACGAATGGAATTCACTCCCAAATGGTGGTTTATGCTTAAATAACCCTTTTGTATCATAATAACACGTTTGAATTGAAAGGAACAGAAATATTCACTTGTCAAGTTTTTATGCGTGCAAAATGCTTTTCAGAGCGAGAGAAGCACTTTTTGACCAACAATGTGATTCTGACCTTACAATGTTGATATTGCTCAAAACGAATGGAATTCACTCCAAAATGGTGGTTTATGCTTAAATTACCCTTTTGTATCATAATAACACGTTTGAATTGAAAGGAACAGAAATATTCACTTGTCAAGTTTTTATGCGTGCAAAATGCTTTTCAGAGCGAGAGAAGCACTTTTTGATCAACAATGTGACTCTGACCTTTCAATTTTGATATTGCTCAAAACTAATGGAATTCACTCCCAAATGGTGGTTTATGCTTAAATAACCCTTTTGTAAGCATAATAACACGTTTGAATTGAAAGAAACAGAAATATTCACATGTCAAGTTTTTATGCGTGCAAAATGCTTTTCAGAGCGAGAGAAGCACTTTTTGACCAACAATGTGATTTTTACCTTACAATGTTGATATTGCTCAAAACTAATGGAATTCACTCCCAAATGGTGGTTTATGCTTAAATAACCCTTTTGTAAGCATAATAACACGTTTCCATTGAAAGTAACAGAAATATTCACGTTTCCAGGTTTTATGTGTGCAAAATGCTTTTCAGAGCGAGAGAAGCACTTTTTGACCAACAATGTGATTCTGACCTTACAATGTTGATATTGCTCAAAACTAATGGAATTCACTCCCAAATGGTGGTTTATGCTTAAATAACCCTTTTCTAAGCATAATAACACGTTTGAATTGAAAGTAACAGAAATATTCACATGTCAAGTTTTTATGCGTGCAAAATGCTTTTCAGAGCGAGAGAAGCACTTTTTGACCAACAATGTGATTTTTACCTTACAATGTTGATATTGCTCAAAACTAATGGAATTCACTCCCAAATGGTGGTTTATGCTTAAATAACCCTTTTGTAAGCATAATAACACGTTTGAATTGAAAGAAACAGAAATATTCACATGTCAAGTTTTTATGTGTGCAAAATGCTTTTCAGAGCGAGAGAAGCACTTTTTGACCAACAATGTGATTTTTACCTTTCAATTTTGATATTGCTCAAAACTAATGGAATTCACTCCCAAATGGTGGTTTATGCTTAAATAACCCTTTTGTAAGCATAATAACACGTTTCCATTTAAAGAAACAGAAATATTCACATGTCAAGTTTTTATGCGTGCAAAATGCTTTTCAGAGCGAGAGAAGCACTTTTTGACCAACAATGTGACTCTGACCTTTCAATTTTGATATTGCTCAAAACTAATGGAATTCACTCCCAAATGGTGGTTTATGCTTAAATAACCCTTTTGTAAGCATAATAACACGTTTCCATTGAAAATAACAGAAATATTCACATGTCAAGTTTTTATGTGTGCAAAATGCTTTTCAGAGCGAGAGAAGCACTTTTTGACCAACAATGTGATTCTGACCTTTCAATTTTGATATTGCTCAAAACTAATGGAATTCACTCCCAAATGGTGGTTTATGCTTAAATAACCCTTTTGTATCATAATAACACGTTTGAATTGAAAGGAACAGAAATATTCACATGTCAAGTTTTTATGTGTGCAAAATGCTTTTCAGAGCGAGAGAAGCACTTTTTGACCGACAATGTGATTTTTACCTTTCAATTTTGATATTGCTCAAAACTAATGGAATTCACTCCCAAATGGTGGTTTATGCTTAAATAACCCTTTTGTAAGCATAATAACACGTTTCCATTGAAAGAAACAGAAATATTCACATGTCAAGTTTTTATGCGTGCAAAATGCTTTTCAGAGCGAGAGAAGCACTTTTTGACCAACAATGTGACTCTGACCTTTCAATTTTGATATTGCTCAAAACTAATGGAATTCACTCCCAAATGGTGGTTTATGCTTAAATAACCCTTTTGTAAGCATAATAACACGTTTCCATTGAAAGTAACAGAAATATTCACATGTCAAGTTTTTATGTGTGCAAAATGCTTTTCAGAGCGAGAGAAGCACTTTTTGACCAACAATGTGATTCTGACCTTTCAATTTTGATATTGCTCAAAACTAATGGAATTCACTCCCAAATGGTGGTTTATGCTTAAATAACCCTTTTGTAAGCATAATAACACGTTTCCATTGAAAGAAACAGAAATATTCACATGTCAAGTTTTTATGCGTGCAAAATGCTTTTCAGAGCGAGAGAAGCACTTTTTGACCAACAATGTGATTCTGACCTTACAATGTTGATATTGCTCAAAACGAATGGAATTCACTCCGAAATGGTGGTTTATGCTTAAATAACCCTTTTGTATCATAATAACACGTTTGAATTGAAAGGAACAGAAATATTCACTTGTCAAGTTTTTATGCGTGCAAAATGCTTTTCAGAGCGAGAGAAGCACTTTTTGACCAACAATGTGACTGACCTTTCAATTTTGATATTGCTCAAAACTAATGGAATTCACTCCCAAATGGTGGTTTGTGCTTAAATAACCCTTTTGTAAGCATAATAACACGTTTCCATTGAAAGTAACAGAAATATTCACATGTCAAGTTTTTATGTGTGCAAAATGCTTTTCAGAGCGAGAGAAGCACTTTTTGACCAACAATGTGATTCTGACCTTTCAATTTTTATATTGCTCAAAACTAATGGAATTCACTCCCAAATGGTGGTTTATGCTTAAATAACCCTTTTGTAAGCATAATAACACGTTTCCATTGAAAGAAACAGAAATATTCACATGTCAAGTTTTTATGCGTGCAAAATGCTTTTCAGAGCGAGAGAAGCACTTTTTGACCAACAATGTGACTCTGACCTTTCAATTTTGATATTGCTCAAAACTAATGGAATTCACTCCCAAATGGTGGTTTATGCTTAAATAACCCTTTTGTATCATAATAACACGTTTGAATTGAAAGGAACAGAAATATTCACTTGTCAAGTTTTTATGCGTGCAAAATGCTTTTCAGAGCGAGAGAAGCACTTTTTGACCAACAATGTGATTCTGACCTTTCAATTTTGATATTGCTCAAAACTAATGGAATTCACTCCCAAATGGTGGTTTATGCTTAAATAACCCTTTTGTAAGCATAATAACACGTTTCCATTGAAAGAAACAGAAATATTCACATGTCAAGTTTTTATGCGTGCAAAATGCTTTTCAGAGCGAGAGAAGCACTTTTTGACCAACAATGTGATTCTGACCTTACAATGTTGATATTGCTCAAAACGAATGGAATTCACTCCCAAATGGTGGTTTATGCTTAAATAACCCTTTTGTATCATAATAACACGTTTGAATTGAAAGGAACAGAAATATTCACATGTCAAGTTTTTATGTGTGCAAAATGCTTTTCAGAGCGAGAGAAGCACTTTTTGACCAACAATGTGATTCTGACCTTACAATGTTGATATTGCTCAAAACGAATGGAATTCACTCCAAAATGGTGGTTTATGCTTAAATTACCCTTTTGTATCAAATAACACGTTTGAATTGAAAGGAACAGAAATATTCACTTGTCAAGTTTTTATGCGTGCAAAATGCTTTTCAGAGCGAGAGAAGCACTTTTTGATCAACAATGTGACTCTGACCTTTCAATTTTGATATTGCTCAAAACTAATGGAATTCACTCCCAAATGGTGGTTTATGCTTAAATAACCCTTTTGTAAGCATAATAACACGTTTCCCATTGAAAGTAACAGAAATATTCACGTTTCCAGGTTTTATGTGTGCAAAATGCTTTTCAGAGCGAGAGAAGCACTTTTTGACCAACAATGTGATTCTGACCTTACAATGTTGATATTGCTCAAAACTAATGGAATTCACTCCCAAATGGTGGGTTTATGCTTAAATAACCCTTTTCTAAGCATAATAACACGTTTGAATTGAAAGTAACAGAAATATTCACATGTCAAGTTTTTATGCGTGCAAAATGCTTTTCAGAGCGAGAGAAGCACTTTTTGACCAACAATGTGATTTTTTACCTTACAATGTTGATATTGCTCAAAACTAATGGAATTCACTCCCAAATGGTGGTTTATGCTTAAATAACCCTTTTGTAAGCATAATAACACGTTTGAATTGAAAGAAACAGAAATATTCACATGTCAAGTTTTTATGTGTGCAAAATGCTTTTCAGAGCGAGAGAAGCACTTTTTGACCAACAATGTGATTTTTACCTTTCAATTTTGATATTGCTCAAAACTAATGGAATTCACTCCCAAATGGTGGTTTATGCTTAAATAACCCTTTTGTAAGCATAATAACACGTTTCCATTGAAAGAAACAGAAATATTCACATGTCAAGTTTTTATGTGTGCAAAATGCTTTTCAGAGCGAGAGAAGCACTTTTTGACCAACAATGTGATTCTGACCTTTCAATTTTGATATTGCTCAAAACTAATGGAATTCACTCCCAAATGGTGGTTTATGCTTAAATAACCCTTTTGTAAGCATAATAACACGTTTCCATTGAAAGAAACAGAAATATTCACATGTCAAGTTTTTATGCGTGCAAAATGCTTTTCAGAGCGAGAGAAGCACTTTTTGACCAACAATGTGATTCTGACCTTACAATGTTGATATTGCTCAAAAACGAATGGAATTCACTCCAAAATGGTGGTTTATGCTTAAATTACCCTTTTGTATCATAATAACACGTTTGAATTGAAAGGAACAGAAATATTCACTTGTCAAGTTTTTATGCGTGCAAAATGCTTTTCAGAGCGAGAGAAGCACTTTTTGACCAACAATGTGATTCTGACCTTTCAATTTTGATATTGCTCAAAACTAATGGAATTCACTCCCAAATGGTGGTTTATGCTTAAATAACCCTTTTGTAAGCATAATAACACGTTTCCATTGAAAGAAACAGAAATATTCACATGTCAAGTTTTTATGCGTGCAAAATGCTTTTCAGAGCGAGAGAAGCACTTTTTGACCAACAATGTGATTCTGACCTTACAATGTTGATATTGCTCAAAACGAATGGAATTCACTCCCAAATGGTGGTTTATGCTTAAATAACCCTTTTGTATCATAATAACACGTTTGAATTGAAAGGAACAGAAATATTCACATGTCAAGTTTTTATGTGTGCAAAATGCTTTTCAGAGCGAGAGAAGCACTTTTTGACCAACAATGTGATTCTGACCTTACAATGTTGATATTGCTCAAAACGAATGGAATTCACTCCAAAATGGTGGTTTATGCTTAAATTACCCTTTTGTATCATAATAACACGTTTGAATTGAAAGGAACAGAAATATTCACTTGTCAAGTTTTTATGCGTGCAAAATGCTTTTCAGAGCGAGAGAAGCACTTTTTGACCAACAATGTGATTTTTACCTTACAATGTTGATATTGCTCAAAACTAATGGAATTCACTCCCAAATGGTGGTTTATGCTTAAATAACCCTTTTGTATCATAATAACACGTTTGAATTGAAAGGAACAGAAATATTCACTTGTCAAGTTTTTATGCGTGCAAAATGCTTTTCAGAGCGAGAGAAGCACTTTTTGACCAACAATGTGATTCTGACCTTTCAATTTTGATATTGCTCAAAACTAATGGAATTCACTCCCAAATGGTGGTTTATGCTTAAATAACCCTTTTGTAAGCATAATAACACGTTTCCATTGAAAGAAACAGAAATATTCACATGTCAAGTTTTTATGCGTGCAAAATGCTTTTCAGAGCGAGAGAAGCACTTTTTGACCAACAATGTGATTCTGACCTTACAATGTTGATATTGCTCAAAACGAATGGAATTCACTCCCAAATGGTGGTTTATGCTTAAATAACCCTTTTGTATCATAATAACACGTTTGAATTGAAAGGAACAGAAATATTCACATGTCAAGTTTTTATGTGTGCAAAATGCTTTTCAGAGCGAGAGAAGCACTTTTTGACCAACAATGTGATTCTGACCTTACAATGTTGATATTGCTCAAAACGAATGGAATTCACTCCAAAATGGTGGTTTATGCTTAAATTACCCTTTTGTATCATAATAACACGTTTGAATTGAAAGGAACAGAAATATTCACTTGTCAAGTTTTTATGCGTGCAAAATGCTTTTCAGAGCGAGAGAAGCACTTTTTGATCAACAATGTGACTCTGACCTTTCAATTTTGATATTGCTCAAAACTAATGGAATTCACTCCCAAATGGTGGTTTATGCTTAAATAACCCTTTTGTAAGCATAATAACACGTTTCCATTGAAAGTAACAGAAATATTCACGTTTCCAGGTTTTATGTGTGCAAAATGCTTTTCAGAGCGAGAGAAGCACTTTTTGACCAACAATGTGATTCTGACCTTACAATGTTGATATTGCTCAAAAAATGGAATTCCACTCCCAAATGGTGGTTTATGCTTAAATAACCCTTTTCTAAGCATAATAACACGTTTGAATTGAAAGTAACAGAAATATTCACATGTCAAGTTTTTATGCGTGCAAAATGCTTTTCAGAGCGAGAGAAGCACTTTTTGACCAACAATGTGATTCTGACCTTACAATGTTGATATTGCTCAAAACGAATGGAATTCACTCCAAAATGGTGGTTTATGCTTAAATTACCCTTTTGTATCATAATAACACGTTTGAATTGAAAGGAACAGAATATTCACTTGTCAAGTTTTTATGCGTGCAAAATGCTTTTCAGAGCGAGAGAAGCACTTTTGACCAACAATGTGATTCTGACCTTTCAATTTTGATATTGCTCAAAACTAATGGAATTCACTCCCAAATGGTGGTTTATGCTTAAATAACCCTTTTGTAAGCATAATAACACGTTTCCATTGAAAGAAACAGAAATATTCACATGTCAAGTTTTTATGCGTGCAAAATGCTTTTCAGAGCGAGAGGAAGCACTTTTTGACCAACAATGTGATTCTGACCTTACAATGTTGATATTGCTCAAAACGAATGGAATTCACTCCCAAATGGTGGTTTATGCTTAAATAACCCTTTTGTATCATAATAACACGTTTGAATTGAAAGGAACAGAAATATTCACATGTCAAGTTTTTATGTGTGCAAAATGCTTTTCAGAGCGAGAGAAGCACTTTTTGACCAACAATGTGATTCTGACCTTACAATGTTGATATTGCTCAAAACGAATGGAATTCACTCCAAAATGGTGGTTTATGCTTAAATTACCCTTTTGTATCATAATAACACGTTTGAATTGAAAGGAACAGAAATATCACTTGTCAAGTTTTTATGCGTGCAAAATGCTTTTCAGAGCGAGAGAAGCACTTTTTGACCAACAATGTGATTATTACCTTACAATGTTGATATTGCTCAAAACTAATGGAATTCACTCCCAAATGGTGGTTTATGCTTAAATAACCCTTTTGTATCATAATAACACGTTTGAATTGAAAGGAACAGAAATATTTCACTTGTCAAGTTTTTATGCGTGCAAAATGCTTTTCAGAGCGAGAGAAGCACTTTTTGACCAACAATGTGATTCTGACCTTTCAATTTTGATATTGCTCAAAACTAATGGAATTCACTCCCAAATGGTGGTTTATGCTTAAATAACCCTTTTGTAAGCATAATAACACGTTTCCATTGAAAGAAACAGAAATATTCACATGTCAAGTTTTTATGCGTGCAAAATGCTTTTCAGAGCGAGAGAAGCACTTTTTGACCAACAATGTGATTCTGACCTTACAATGTTGATATTGCTCAAAACGAATGGAATTCACTCCCAAATGGTGGTTTATGCTTAAATAACCCTTTTGTATCATAATAACACGTTTGAATTGAAAGGAACAGAAATATTCACATGTCAAGTTTTTATGTGTGCAAAATGCTTTTCAGAGCGAGAGAAGCACTTTTTGACCAACAATGTGATTCTGACCTTACAATGTTGATATTGCTCAAAACGAATGGAATTCACTCCAAAATGGTGGTTTATGCTTAAATTACCCTTTTGTATCATAATAACACGTTTGAATTGAAAGGAACAGAAATATTCACTTGTCAAGTTTTTATGCGTGCAAAATGCTTTTCAGAGCGAGAGAAGCACTTTTTGATCAACAATGTGACTCTGACCTTTCAATTTTGATATTGCTCAAAACTAATGGAATTCACTCCCAAATGGTGGTTTATGCTTAAATAACCCTTTTGTAAGCATAATAACACGTTTCCATTGAAAGTAACAGAAATATTCACGTTTCCAGGTTTTATGTGTGCAAAATGCTTTTCAGAGCGAGAGAAGCACTTTTTGACCAACAATGTGATTCTGACCTTACAATGTTGATATTGCTCAAAACTAATGGAATTCACTCCCAAATGGTGGTTTATGCTTAAATAACCCTTTTCTAAGCATAATAACACGTTTGAATTGAAAGTAACAGAAATATTCACATGTCAAGTTTTTATGCGTGCAAAATGCTTTTCAGAGCGAGAGAAGCACTTTCTGACCAACAATGTGATTTTTACCTTACAATGTTGATATTGCTCAAAACTAATGGAATTCACTCCCAAATGGTGGTTTATGCTTAAATAACCCTTTTGTAAGCATAATAACACGTTTGAATTGAAAGAAACAGAAATATTCACATGTCAAGTTTTTATGTGTGCAAAATGCTTTTCAGAGCGAGAGAAGCACTTTTTGACCAACAATGTGATTTTTACCTTTCAATTTTGATATTGCTCAAAACTAATGGAATTCACTCCCAAATGGTGGTTTATGCTTAAATAACCCTTTTGTAAGCATAATAACACGTTTCCATTGAAAGAAACAGAAATATTCACATGTCAAGTTTTTATGTGTGCAAAATGCTTTTCAGAGCGAGAGAAGCACTTTTTGACCAACAATGTGATTCTGACCTTTCAATTTTGATATTGCTCAAAACTAATGGAATTCACTCCCAAATGGTGGTTTATGCTTAAATAACCCTTTTGTAAGCATAATAACACGTTTCCATTGAAAGAAACAGAAATATTCACATGTCAAGTTTTTATGCGTGCAAAATGCTTTTCAGAGCGAGAGAAGCACTTTTTGACCAACAATGTGATTCTGACCTTACAATGTTGATATTGCTCAAAACGAATGGAATTCACTCCAAAATGGTGGTTTATGCTTAAATTACCCTTTTGTATCATAATAACACGTTTGAATTGAAAGGAACAGAAATATTCACTTGTCAAGTTTTTATGCGTGCAAAATGCTTTTCAGAGCGAGAGAAGCACTTTTTGATCAACAATGTGACTCCGACCTTTCAATTTTAATATTGCTCAAAACTAATGGAATTAACTCCCAAATGGTGGTTTATGCTTAAATAACCCTTTTGTAAGCATAATAACACGTTTGAATTGAAAGAAACAGAAATATTCACATGTCAAGTTTTTATGCGTGCAAAATGCTTTTCAGAGCGAGAGAAGCACTTTTTGACCAACAATGTGATTTTTACCTTACAATGTTGATATTGCTCAAAACTAATGGAATTCACTCCCAAATGGTGGTTTATGCTTAAATAACCCTTTTGTAAGCATAATAACACGTTTCCATTGAAAGTAACAGAAATATTCAAGTTTCTAGTTTTTATGTGTGCAAAATGCTTTTCAGAGCGAGAGAAGCACTTTTTGACCAACAATGTGATTCTGACCTTACAATGTTGATATTGCTCAAAACTAATGGAATTCACTCCCAAATGGTGGTTTATGCTTAAATAACCCTTTTCTAAGCATAATAACACGTTTGAATTGAAAGAAACAGAAATATTCACATGTCAAGTTTTTATGCGTGCAAAATGCTTTTCAGAGCGAGAGAAGCACTTTTTGACCAACAATGTGATTTTTACCTTACAATGTTGATATTGCTCAAAACTAATGGAATTCACTCCCAAATGGTGGTTTATGCTTAAATAACCCTTTTGTATCATAATAACACGTTTGAATTGAAAGGAACAGAAATATTCACTTGTCAAGTTTTTATGCGTGCAAAATGCTTTTCAGAGCGAGAGAAGCACTTTTTGACCAACAATGTGATTCTGACCTTTCAATTTTGATATTGCTCAAAACTAATGGAATTCACTCCCAAATGGTGGTTTATGCTTAAATAACCCTTTTGTAAGCATAATAACATGTTTCCATTGAAAGAAACAGAAATATTCACATGTCAAGTTTTTATGCGTGCAAAATGCTTTTCAGAGCGAGAGAAGCACTTTTTGACCAACAATGTGATTCTGACCTTACAATGTTGATATTGCTCAAAACGAATGGAATTCACTCCCAAATGGTGGTTTATGCTTAAATAACCCTTTTGTATCATAATAACACGTTTGAATTGAAAGGAACAGAAATATTCACTTGTCAAGTTTTTATGCGTGCAAAATGCTTTTCAGAGCGAGAGAAGCACTTTTTGACCAACAATGTGATTCTGACCTTACAATGTTGATATTGCTCAAAACGAATGGAATTCACTCCAAAATGGTGGTTTATGCTTAAATTACCCTTTTGTATCATAATAACACGTTTGAATTGAAAGGAACAGAAATATTCACTTGTCAAGTTTTTATGCGTGCAAAATGCTTTTCAGAGCGAGAGAAGCACTTTTTGATCAACAATGTGACTCTGACCTTTCAATTTTGATATTGCTCAAAACTAATGGAATTCACTCCCAAATGGTGGTTTATGCTTAAATAACCCTTTTGTAAGCATAATAACACGTTTGAATTGAAAGAAACAGAAATATTCACATGTCAAGTTTTTATGCGTGCAAAATGCTTTTCAGAGCGAGAGAAGCACTTTTTGACCAACAATGTGATTTTTACCTTACAATGTTGATATTGCTCAAAACTAATGGAATTCACTCCCAAATGGTGGTTTATGCTTAAATAACCCTTTTGTAAGCATAATAACACGTTTCCATTGAAAGTAACAGAAATATTCACGTTTCCAGGTTTTATGTGTGCAAAATGCTTTTCAGAGCGAGAGAAGCACTTTTTGACCAACAATGTGATTCTGACCTTACAATGTTGATATTGCTCAAAACTAATGGAATTCACTCCCAAATGGTGGTTTATGCTTAAATAACCCTTTTCTAAGCATAATAACACGTTTGAATTGAAAGTAACAGAAATATTCACATGTCAAGTTTTTATGCGTGCAAAATGCTTTTCAGAGCGAGAGAAGCACTTTTTGACCAACAATGTGATTTTTACCTTACAATGTTGATATTGCTCAAAACTAATGGAATTCACTCCCAAATGGTGGTTTATGCTTAAATAACCCTTTTGTAAGCATAATAACACGTTTGAATTGAAAGAAACAGAAATATTCACATGTCAAGTTTTTATGTGTGCAAAATGCTTTTCAGAGCGAGAGAAGCACTTTTTGACCAACAATGTGATTTTTACCTTTCAATTTTGATATTGCTCAAAACTAATGGAATTCACTCCCAAATGGTGGTTTATGCTTAAATAACCCTTTTGTAAGCATAATAACACGTTTCCATTGAAAGAAACAGAAATATTCACATGTCAAGTTTTTATGCGTGCAAAATGCTTTTCAGAGCGAGAGAAGCACTTTTTGACCAACAATGTGACTCTGACCTTTCAATTTTGATATTGCTCAAAACTAATGGAATTCACTCCCAAATGGTGGTTTATGCTTAAATAACCCTTTTGTAAGCATAATAACACGTTTCCATTGAAAATAACAGAAATATTCACATGTCAAGTTTTTATGTGTGCAAAATGCTTTTCAGAGCGAGAGAAGCACTTTTTGACCAACAATGTGATTCTGACCTTTCAATTTTGATATTGCTCAAAACTAATGGAATTCACTCCCAAATGGTGGTTTATGCTTAAATAACCCTTTTGTATCATAATAACACGTTTGAATTGAAAGGAACAGAAATATTCACATGTCAAGTTTTTATGTGTGCAAAATGCTTTTCAGAGCGAGAGAAGCACTTTTTGACCGACAATGTGATTTTTACCTTTCAATTTTGATATTGCTCAAAACTAATGGAATTCACTCCCAAATGGTGGTTTATGCTTAAATAACCCTTTTGTAAGCATAATAACACGTTTCCATTGAAAGAAACAGAAATATTCACATGTCAAGTTTTTATGCGTGCAAAATGCTTTTCAGAGCGAGAGAAGCACTTTTTGACCAACAATGTGACTCTGACCTTTCAATTTTGATATTGCTCAAAACTAATGGAATTCACTCCCAAATGGTGGTTTATGCTTAAATAACCCTTTTGTAAGCATAATAACACGTTTCCATTGAAAGTAACAGAAATATTCACATGTCAAGTTTTTATGTGTGCAAAATGCTTTTCAGAGCGAGAGAAGCACTTTTTGACCAACAATGTGATTCTGACCTTTCAATTTTGATATTGCTCAAAACTAATGGAATTCACTCCCAAATGGTGGTTTATGCTTAAATAACCCTTTTGTAAGCATAATAACACGTTTCCATTGAAAGAAACAGAAATATTCACATGTCAAGTTTTTATGCGTGCAAAATGCTTTTCAGAGCGAGAGAAGCACTTTTTGACCAACAATGTGATTCTGACCTTACAATGTTGATATTGCTCAAAACGAATGGAATTCACTCCAAAATGGTGGTTTATGCTTAAATAACCCTTTTGTATCATAATAACACGTTTGAATTGAAAGGAACAGAAATATTCACTTGTCAAGTTTTTATGCGTGCAAAATGCTTTTCAGAGCGAGAGAAGCACTTTTTGACCAACAATGTGACTGACCTTTCAATTTTGATATTGCTCAAAACTAATGGAATTCACTCCCAAATGGTGGTTTGTGCTTAAATAACCCTTTTGTAAGCATAATAACACGTTTCCATTGAAAGTAACAGAAATATTCACATGTCAAGTTTTTATGTGTGCAAAATGCTTTTCAGAGCGAGGGAAGCACTTTTTGACCAACAATGTGATTCTGACCTTTCAATTTTGATATTGCTCAAAACTAATGGAATTCACTCCCAAATGGTGGTTTATGCTTAAATAACCCTTTTGTAAGCATAATAACACGTTTCCATTGAAAGAAACAGAAATATTCACATGTCAAGTTTTTATGCGTGCAAAATGCTTTTCAGAGCGAGAGAAGCACTTTTTGACCAACAATGTGATTTTTACCTTACAATGTTGATATTGCTCAAAACTAATGGAATTCACTCCCAAATGGTGGTTTATGCTTAAATAACCCTTTTGTATCATAATAACACGTTTGAATTGAAAGGAACAGAAATATTCACTTGTCAAGTTTTTATGCGTGCAAAATGCTTTTCAGAGCGAGAGAAGCACTTTTTGACCAACAATGTGATTCTGACCTTTCAATTTTGATATTGCTCAAAACTAATGGAATTCACTCCCAAATGGTGGTTTATGCTTAAATAACCCTTTTGTAAGCATAATAACACGTTTCCATTGAAAGAAACAGAAATATTCACATGTCAAGTTTTTATGCGTGCAAAATGCTTTTCAGAGCGAGAGAAGCACTTTTTGACCAACAATGTGATTCTGACCTTACAATGTTGATATTGCTCAAAACGAATGGAATTCACTCCCAAATGGTGGTTTATGCTTAAATAACCCTTTTGTATCATAATAACACGTTTGAATTGAAAGGAACAGAAATATTCACATGTCAAGTTTTTATGTGTGCAAAATGCTTTTCAGAGCGAGAGAAGCACTTTTTGACCAACAATGTGATTCTGACCTTACAATGTTGATATTGCTCAAAACGAATGGAATTCACTCCAAAATGGTGGTTTATGCTTAAATTACCCTTTTGTATCATAATAACACGTTTGAATTGAAAGGAACAGAAATATTCACTTGTCAAGTTTTTATGCGTGCAAAATGCTTTTCAGAGCGAGAGAAGCACTTTTTGATCAACAATGTGACTCTGACCTTTCAATTTTGATATTGCTCAAAACTAATGGAATTCACTCCCAAATGGTGGTTTATGCTTAAATAACCCTTTTGTAAGCATAATAACACGTTTCCATTGAAAGTAACAGAAATATTCACGTTTCCAGGTTTTATGTGTGCAAAATGCTTTTCAGAGCGAGAGAAGCACTTTTTGACCAACAATGTGATTCTGACCTTACAATGTTGATATTGCTCAAAACTAATGGAATTCACTCCCAAATGGTGGTTTATGCTTAAATAACCCTTTTCTAAGCATAATAACACGTTTGAATTGAAAGTAACAGAAATATTCACATGTCAAGTTTTTATGCGTGCAAAATGCTTTTCAGAGCGAGAGAAGCACTTTTTGACCAACAATGTGATTTTTACCTTACAATGTTGATATTGCTCAAAACTAATGGAATTCACTCCCAAATGGTGGTTTATGCTTAAATAACCCTTTTGTAAGCATAATAACACGTTTGAATTGAAAGAAACAGAAATATTCACATGTCAAGTTTTTATGTGTGCAAAATGCTTTTCAGAGCGAGAGAAGCACTTTTTGACCAACAATGTGATTTTTACCTTTCAATTTTGATATTGCTCAAAACTAATGGAATTCACTCCCAAATGGTGGTTTATGCTTAAATAACCCTTTTGTAAGCATAATAACACGTTTCCATTGAAAGAAACAGAAATATTCACATGTCAAGTTTTTATGTGTGCAAAATGCTTTTCAGAGCGAGAGAAGCACTTTTTGACCGACAATGTGATTTTTACCTTTCAATTTTGATATTGCTCAAAACTAATGGAATTCACTCCCAAATGGTGGTTTATGCTTAAATAACCCTTTTGTAAGCATAATAACACGTTTCCATTGAAAGAAACAGAAATATTCACATGTCAAGTTTTTATGCGTGCAAAATGCTTTTCAGAGCGAGAGAAGCACTTTTTGACCAACAATGTGACTCTGACCTTTCAATTTTGATATTGCTCAAAACTAATGGAATTCACTCCCAAATGGTGGTTTATGCTTAAATAACCCTTTTGTAAGCATAATAACACGTTTCCATTGAAAGTAACAGAAATATTCACATGTCAAGTTTTTATGTGTGCAAAATGCTTTTCAGAGCGAGAGAAGCACTTTTTGACCAACAATGTGATTCTGACCTTTCAATTTTGATATTGCTCAAAACTAATGGAATTCACTCCCAAATGGTGGTTTATGCTTAAATAACCCTTTTGTAAGCATAATAACACGTTTCCATTGAAAGAAACAGAAATATTCACATGTCAAGTTTTTATGCGTGCAAAATGCTTTTCAGAGCGAGAGAAGCACTTTTTGACCAACAATGTGATTCTGACCTTACAATGTTGATATTGCTCAAAACGAATGGAATTCACTCCAAAATGGTGGTTTATGCTTAAATAACCCTTTTGTATCATAATAACACGTTTGAATTGAAAGGAACAGAAATATTCACTTGTCAAGTTTTTATGCGTGCAAAATGCTTTTCAGAGCGAGAGAAGCACTTTTTGACCAACAATGTGACTGACCTTTCAATTTTGATATTGCTCAAAACTAATGGAATTCACTCCCAAATGGTGGTTTGTGCTTAAATAACCCTTTTGTAAGCATAATAACACGTTTCCATTGAAAGTAACAGAAATATTCACATGTCAAGTTTTTATGTGTGCAAAATGCTTTTCAGAGCGAGAGAAGCACTTTTTGACCAACAATGTGATTCTGACCTTTCAATTTTGATATTGCTCAAAACTAATGGAATTCACTCCTAAATGGTGGTTTATGCTTAAATAACCCTTTTGTAAGCATAATAACACGTTTCCATTGAAAGAAACAGAAATATTCACATGTCAAGTTTTTATGCGTGCAAAATGCTTTTCAGAGCGAGAGAAGCACTTTTTGACCAACAATGTGATTTTTACCTTACAATGTTGATATTGCTCAAAACTAATGGAATTCACTCCCAAATGGTGGTTTATGCTTAAATAACCCTTTTGTATCATAATAACACGTTTGAATTGAAAGGAACAGAAATATTCACTTGTCAAGTTTTTATGCGTGCAAAATGCTTTTCAGAGCGAGAGAAGCACTTTTTGACCAACAATGTGATTCTGACCTTTCAATTTTGATATTGCTCAAAACTAATGGAATTCACTCCCAAATGGTGGTTTATGCTTAAATAACCCTTTTGTAAGCATAATAACACGTTTCCATTGAAAGAAACAGAAATATTCACATGTCAAGTTTTTATGCGTGCAAAATGCTTTTCAGAGCGAGAGAAGCACTTTTTGACCAACAATGTGATTCTGACCTTACAATGTTGATATTGCTCAAAACGAATGGAATTCACTCCCAAATGGTGGTTTATGCTTAAATAACCCTTTTGTATCATAATAACACGTTTGAATTGAAAGGAACAGAAATATTCACATGTCAAGTTTTTATGTGTGCAAAATGCTTTTCAGAGCGAGAGAAGCACTTTTTGACCAACAATGTGATTCTGACCTTACAATGTTGATATTGCTCAAAACGAATGGAATTCACTCCAAAATGGTGGTTTATGCTTAAATTACCCTTTTGTATCATAATAACACGTTTGAATTGAAAGGAACAGAAATATTCACTTGTCAAGTTTTTATGCGTGCAAAATGCTTTTCAGAGCGAGAGAAGCACTTTTTGATCAACAATGTGACTCTGACCTTTCAATTTTGATATTGCTCAAAACTAATGGAATTCACTCCCAAATGGTGGTTTATGCTTAAATAACCCTTTTGTAAGCATAATAACACGTTTGAATTGAAAGAAACAGAAATATTCACATGTCAAGTTTTTATGCGTGCAAAATGCTTTTCAGAGCGAGAGAAGCACTTTTTGACCAACAATGTGATTTTTACCTTACAATGTTGATATTGCTCAAAACTAATGGAATTCACTCCCAAATGGTGGTTTATGCTTAAATAACCCTTTTGTAAGCATAATAACACGTTTCCATTGAAAGTAACAGAAATATTCACGTTTCTAGTTTTTATGTGTGCAAAATGCTTTTCAGAGCGAGAGAAGCACTTTTTGACCAACAATGTGATTTTTACCTTACAATGTTGATATTGCTCAAAACTAATGGAATTCACTCCCAAATGGTGGTTTATGCTTAAATAACCCTTTTGTAAGCATAATAACACGTTTCCATTGAAAGTAACAGAAATATTCACGTTTCTAGTTTTTATGTGTGCAAAATGCTTTTCAGAGCGAGAGAAGCACTTTTTGACCGACAATGTGATTTTTACCTTTCAATTTTGATATTGCTCAAAACTAATGGAATTCACTCCCAAATGGTGGTTTATGCTTAAATAACCCTTTTGTAAGCATAATAACACGTTTCCATTGAAAGAAACAGAAATATTCACATGTCAAGTTTTTATGCGTGCAAAATGCTTTTCAGAGCGAGAGAAGCACTTTTTGACCAACAATGTGACTCTGACCTTTCAATTTTGATATTGCTCAAAACTAATGGAATTCACTCCCAAATGGTGGTTTATGCTTAAATAACCCTTTTGTAAGCATAATAACACGTTTCCATTGAAAGTAACAGAAATATTCACATGTCAAGTTTTTATGTGTGCAAAATGCTTTTCAGAGCGAGAGAAGCACTTTTTGACCAACAATGTGATTCTGACCTTTCAATTTTGATATTGCTCAAAACTAATGGAATTCACTCCCAAATGGTGGTTTATGCTTAAATAACCCTTTTGTAAGCATAATAACACGTTTCCATTGAAAGAAACAGAAATATTCACATGTCAAGTTTTTATGCGTGCAAAATGCTTTTCAGAGCGAGAGAAGCACTTTTTGACCAACAATGTGATTCTGACCTTACAATGTTGATATTGCTCAAAACGAATGGAATTCACTCCAAAATGGTGGTTTATGCTTAAATAACCCTTTTGTATCATAATAACACGTTTGAATTGAAAGGAACAGAAATATTCACTTGTCAAGTTTTTATGCGTGCAAAATGCTTTTCAGAGCGAGAGAAGCACTTTTTGACCAACAATGTGACTGACCTTTCAATTTTGATATTGCTCAAAACTAATGGAATTCACTCCCAAATGGTGGTTTGTGCTTAAATAACCCTTTTGTAAGCATAATAACACGTTTCCATTGAAAGTAACAGAAAAATTCACATGTCAAGTTTTTATGTGTGCAAAATGCTTTTCAGAGCGAGAGAAGCACTTTTTGACCAACAATGTGATTCTGACCTTTCAATTTTGATATTGCTCAAAACTAATGGAATTCACTCCCAAATGGTGGTTTATGCTTAAATAACCCTTTTGTAAGCATAATAACACGTTTCCATTGAAAGAAACAGAAATATTCACATGTCAAGTTTTTATGCGTGCAAAATGCTTTTCAGAGCGAGAGAAGCACTTTTTGACCAACAATGTGATTCTGACCTTACAATGTTGATATTGCTCAAAACGAATGGAATTCACTCCAAAATGGTGGTTTATGCTTAAATAACCCTTTTGTATCATAATAACACGTTTGAATTGAAAGGAACAGAAATATTCACTTGTCAAGTTTTTATGCGTGCAAAATGCTTTTCAGAGCGAGAGAAGCACTTTTTGACCAACAATGTGACTGACCTTTCAATTTTGATATTGCTCAAAACTAATGGAATTCACTCCCAAATGGTGGTTTGTGCTTAAATAACCCTTTTGTAAGCATAATAACACGTTTCCATTGAAAGTAACAGAAATATTCACATGTCAAGTTTTTATGTGTGCAAAATGCTTTTCAGAGCGAGAGAAGCACTTTTTGACCAACAATGTGATTCTGACCTTTCAATTTTGATATTGCTCAAAACTAATGGAATTCACTCCCAAATGGTGGTTTATGCTTAAATAACCCTTTTGTAAGCATAATAACACGTTTCCATTGAAAGAAACAGAAATATTCACATGTCAAGTTTTTATGCGTGCAAAATGCTTTTCAGAGCGAGAGAAGCACTTTTTGACCAACAATGTGATTTTTACCTTACAATGTTGATATTGCTCAAAACTAATGGAATTCACTCCCAAATGGTGGTTTATGCTTAAATAACCCTTTTGTATCATAATAACACGTTTGAATTGAAAGGAACAGAAATATTCACTTGTCAAGTTTTTATGCGTGCAAAATGCTTTTCAGAGCGAGAGAAGCACTTTTTGACCAACAATGTGATTCTGACCTTTCAATTTTGATATTGCTCAAAACTAATGGAATTCACTCCCAAATGGTGGTTTATGCTTAAATAACCCTTTTGTAAGCATAATAACACGTTTCCATTGAAAGAAACAGAAATATTCACATGTCAAGTTTTTATGCGTGCAAAATGCTTTTCAGAGCGAGAGAAGCACTTTTTGACCAACAATGTGATTCTGACCTTACAATGTTGATATTGCTCAAAACGAATGGAATTCACTCCCAAATGGTGGTTTATGCTTAAATAACCCTTTTGTATCATAATAACACGTTTGAATTGAAAGGAACAGAAATATTCACATGTCAAGTTTTTATGTGTGCAAAATGCTTTTCAGAGCGAGAGAAGCACTTTTTGACCAACAATGTGATTCTGACCTTACAATGTTGATATTGCTCAAAACGAATGGAATTCACTCCAAAATGGTGGTTTATGCTTAAATTACCCTTTTGTATCATAATAACACGTTTGAATTGAAAGGAACAGAAATATTCACTTGTCAAGTTTTTATGCGTGCAAAATGCTTTTCAGAGCGAGAGAAGCACTTTTTGATCAACAATGTGACTCTGACCTTTCAATTTTGATATTGCTCAAAACTAATGGAATTCACTCCCAAATGGTGGTTTATGCTTAAATAACCCTTTTGTAAGCATAATAACACGTTTCCATTGAAAGTAACAGAAATATTCACGTTTCCAGGTTTTATGTGTGCAAAATGCTTTTCAGAGCGAGAGAAGCACTTTTTGACCAACAATGTGATTCTGACCTTACAATGTTGATATTGCTCAAAACTAATGGAATTCACTCCCAAATGGTGGTTTATGCTTAAATAACCCTTTTCTAAGCATAATAACACGTTTGAATTGAAAGTAACAGAAATATTCACATGTCAAGTTTTTATGCGTGCAAAATGCTTTTCAGAGCGAGAGAAGCACTTTTTGACCAACAATGTGATTTTTACCTTACAATGTTGATATTGCTCAAAACTAATGGAATTCACTCCCAAATGGTGGTTTATGCTTAAATAACCCTTTTGTAAGCATAATAACACGTTTGAATTGAAAGAAACAGAAATATTCACATGTCAAGTTTTTATGTGTGCAAAATGCTTTTCAGAGCGAGAGAAGCACTTTTTGACCAACAATGTGATTTTTACCTTTCAATTTTGATATTGCTCAAAACTAATGGAATTCACTCCCAAATGGTGGTTTATGCTTAAATAACCCTTTTGTAAGCATAATAACACGTTTCCATTGAAAGAAACAGAAATATTCACATGTCAAGTTTTTATGTGTGCAAAATGCTTTTCAGAGCGAGAGAAGCACTTTTTGACCGACAATGTGATTTTTACCTTTCAATTTTGATATTGCTCAAAACTAATGGAATTCACTCCCAAATGGTGGTTTATGCTTAAATAACCCTTTTGTAAGCATAATAACACGTTTCCATTGAAAGAAACAGAAATATTCACATGTCAAGTTTTTATGCGTGCAAAATGCTTTTCAGAGCGAGAGAAGCACTTTTTGACCAACAATGTGACTCTGACCTTTCAATTTTGATATTGCTCAAAACTAATGGAATTCACTCCCAAATGGTGGTTTATGCTTAAATAACCCTTTTGTAAGCATAATAACACGTTTCCATTGAAAGTAACAGAAATATTCACATGTCAAGTTTTTATGTGTGCAAAATGCTTTTCAGAGCGAGAGAAGCACTTTTTGACCAACAATGTGATTCTGACCTTTCAATTTTGATATTGCTCAAAACTAATGGAATTCACTCCCAAATGGTGGTTTATGCTTAAATAACCCTTTTGTAAGCATAATAACACGTTTCCATTGAAAGAAACAGAAATATTCACATGTCAAGTTTTTATGCGTGCAAAATGCTTTTCAGAGCGAGAGAAGCACTTTTTGACCAACAATGTGATTCTGACCTTACAATGTTGATATTGCTCAAAACGAATGGAATTCACTCCAAAATGGTGGTTTATGCTTAAATAACCCTTTTGTATCATAATAACACGTTTGAATTGAAAGGAACAGAAATATTCACTTGTCAAGTTTTTATGCGTGCAAAATGCTTTTCAGAGCGAGAGAAGCACTTTTTGACCAACAATGTGACTGACCTTTCAATTTTGATATTGCTCAAAACTAATGGAATTCACTCCCAAATGGTGGTTTGTGCTTAAATAACCCTTTTGTAAGCATAATAACACGTTTCCATTGAAAGTAACAGAAATATTCACATGTCAAGTTTTTATGTGTGCAAAATGCTTTTCAGAGCGAGAGAAGCACTTTTTGACCAACAATGTGATTCTGACCTTTCAATTTTGATATTGCTCAAAACTAATGGAATTCACTCCTAAATGGTGGTTTATGCTTAAATAACCCTTTTGTAAGCATAATAACACGTTTCCATTGAAAGAAACAGAAATATTCACATGTCAAGTTTTTATGCGTGCAAAATGCTTTTCAGAGCGAGAGAAGCACTTTTTGACCAACAATGTGATTTTTACCTTACAATGTTGATATTGCTCAAAACTAATGGAATTCACTCCCAAATGGTGGTTTATGCTTAAATAACCCTTTTGTATCATAATAACACGTTTGAATTGAAAGGAACAGAAATATTCACTTGTCAAGTTTTTATGCGTGCAAAATGCTTTTCAGAGCGAGAGAAGCACTTTTTGACCAACAATGTGATTCTGACCTTTCAATTTTGATATTGCTCAAAACTAATGGAATTCACTCCCAAATGGTGGTTTATGCTTAAATAACCCTTTTGTAAGCATAATAACACGTTTCCATTGAAAGAAACAGAAATATTCACATGTCAAGTTTTTATGCGTGCAAAATGCTTTTCAGAGCGAGAGAAGCACTTTTTGACCAACAATGTGATTCTGACCTTACAATGTTGATATTGCTCAAAACGAATGGAATTCACTCCCAAATGGTGGTTTATGCTTAAATAACCCTTTTGTATCATAATAACACGTTTGAATTGAAAGGAACAGAAATATTCACATGTCAAGTTTTTATGTGTGCAAAATGCTTTTCAGAGCGAGAGAAGCACTTTTTGACCAACAATGTGATTCTGACCTTACAATGTTGATATTGCTCAAAACGAATGGAATTCACTCCAAAATGGTGGTTTATGCTTAAATTACCCTTTTGTATCATAATAACACGTTTGAATTGAAAGGAACAGAAATATTCACTTGTCAAGTTTTTATGCGTGCAAAATGCTTTTCAGAGCGAGAGAAGCACTTTTTGATCAACAATGTGACTCTGACCTTTCAATTTTGATATTGCTCAAAACTAATGGAATTCACTCCCAAATGGTGGTTTATGCTTAAATAACCCTTTTGTAAGCATAATAACACGTTTGAATTGAAAGAAACAGAAATATTCACATGTCAAGTTTTTATGCGTGCAAAATGCTTTTCAGAGCGAGAGAAGCACTTTTTGACCAACAATGTGATTTTTACCTTACAATGTTGATATTGCTCAAAACTAATGGAATTCACTCCCAAATGGTGGTTTATGCTTAAATAACCCTTTTGTAAGCATAATAACACGTTTCCATTGAAAGTAACAGAAATATTCACGTTTCTAGTTTTTATGTGTGCAAAATGCTTTTCAGAGCGAGAGAAGCACTTTTTGACCAACAATGTGATTTTTACCTTACAATGTTGATATTGCTCAAAACTAATGGAATTCACTCCCAAATGGTGGTTTATGCTTAAATAACCCTTTTGTAAGCATAATAACACGTTTCCATTGAAAGAAACAGAAATATTCACATGTCAAGTTTTTATGCGTGCAAAATGCTTTTCAGAGCGAGAGAAGCACTTTTTGACCAACAATGTGACTCTGACCTTTCAATTTTGATATTGCTCAAAACTAATGGAATTCACTCCCAAATGGTGGTTTATGCTTAAATAACCCTTTTGTAAGCATAATAACACGTTTCCATTGAAAGTAACAGAAATATTCACATGTCAAGTTTTTATGTGTGCAAAATGCTTTTCAGAGCGAGAGAAGCACTTTTTGACCAACAATGTGATTCTGACCTTTCAATTTTGATATTGCTCAAAACTAATGGAATTCACTCCCAAATGGTGGTTTATGCTTAAATAACCCTTTTGTAAGCATAATAACACGTTTCCATTGAAAGAAACAGAAATATTCACATGTCAAGTTTTTATGCGTGCAAAATGCTTTTCAGAGCGAGAGAAGCACTTTTTGACCAACAATGTGATTCTGACCTTACAATGTTGATATTGCTCAAAACGAATGGAATTCACTCCAAAATGGTGGTTTATGCTTAAATAACCCTTTTGTATCATAATAACACGTTTGAATTGAAAGGAACAGAAATATTCACTTGTCAAGTTTTTATGCGTGCAAAATGCTTTTCAGAGCGAGAGAAGCACTTTTTGACCAACAATGTGACTGACCTTTCAATTTTGATATTGCTCAAAACTAATGGAATTCACTCCCAAATGGTGGTTTGTGCTTAAATAACCCTTTTGTAAGCATAATAACACGTTTCCATTGAAAGTAACAGAAAAATTCACATGTCAAGTTTTTATGTGTGCAAAATGCTTTTCAGAGCGAGAGAAGCACTTTTTGACCAACAATGTGATTCTGACCTTTCAATTTTGATATTGCTCAAAACTAATGGAATTCACTCCCAAATGGTGGTTTATGCTTAAATAACCCTTTTGTAAGCATAATAACACGTTTCCATTGAAAGAAACAGAAATATTCACATGTCAAGTTTTTATGCGTGCAAAATGCTTTTCAGAGCGAGAGAAGCACTTTTTGACCAACAATGTGATTCTGACCTTACAATGTTGATATTGCTCAAAACGAATGGAATTCACTCCAAAATGGTGGTTTATGCTTAAATAACCCTTTTGTATCATAATAACACGTTTGAATTGAAAGGAACAGAAATATTCACTTGTCAAGTTTTTATGCGTGCAAAATGCTTTTCAGAGCGAGAGAAGCACTTTTTGACCAACAATGTGACTGACCTTTCAATTTTGATATTGCTCAAAACTAATGGAATTCACTCCCAAATGGTGGTTTGTGCTTAAATAACCCTTTTGTAAGCATAATAACACGTTTCCATTGAAAGTAACAGAAATATTCACATGTCAAGTTTTTATGTGTGCAAAATGCTTTTCAGAGCGAGAGAAGCACTTTTTGACCAACAATGTGATTCTGACCTTTCAATTTTGATATTGCTCAAAACTAATGGAATTCACTCCCAAATGGTGGTTTATGCTTAAATAACCCTTTTGTAAGCATAATAACACGTTTCCATTGAAAGAAACAGAAATATTCACATGTCAAGTTTTTATGCGTGCAAAATGCTTTTCAGAGCGAGAGAAGCACTTTTTGACCAACAATGTGATTTTTACCTTACAATGTTGATATTGCTCAAAACTAATGGAATTCACTCCCAAATGGTGGTTTATGCTTAAATAACCCTTTTGTATCATAATAACACGTTTGAATTGAAAGGAACAGAAATATTCACTTGTCAAGTTTTTATGCGTGCAAAATGCTTTTCAGAGCGAGAGAAGCACTTTTTGACCAACAATGTGATTCTGACCTTTCAATTTTGATATTGCTCAAAACTAATGGAATTCACTCCCAAATGGTGGTTTATGCTTAAATAACCCTTTTGTAAGCATAATAACACGTTTCCATTGAAAGAAACAGAAATATTCACATGTCAAGTTTTTATGCGTGCAAAATGCTTTTCAGAGCGAGAGAAGCACTTTTTGACCAACAATGTGATTCTGACCTTACAATGTTGATATTGCTCAAAACGAATGGAATTCACTCCCAAATGGTGGTTTATGCTTAAATAACCCTTTTGTATCATAATAACACGTTTGAATTGAAAGGAACAGAAATATTCACATGTCAAGTTTTTATGTGTGCAAAATGCTTTTCAGAGCGAGAGAAGCACTTTTTGACCAACAATGTGATTCTGACCTTACAATGTTGATATTGCTCAAAACGAATGGAATTCACTCCAAAATGGTGGTTTATGCTTAAATTACCCTTTTGTATCATAATAACACGTTTGAATTGAAAGGAACAGAAATATTCACTTGTCAAGTTTTTATGCGTGCAAAATGCTTTTCAGAGCGAGAGAAGCACTTTTTGATCAACAATGTGACTCTGACCTTTCAATTTTGATATTGCTCAAAACTAATGGAATTCACTCCCAAATGGTGGTTTATGCTTAAATAACCCTTTTGTAAGCATAATAACACGTTTGAATTGAAAGAAACAGAAATATTCACATGTCAAGTTTTTATGCGTGCAAAATGCTTTTCAGAGCGAGAGAAGCACTTTTTGACCAACAATGTGATTTTTACCTTACAATGTTGATATTGCTCAAAACTAATGGAATTCACTCCCAAATGGTGGTTTATGCTTAAATAACCCTTTTGTAAGCATAATAACACGTTTCCATTGAAAGTAACAGAAATATTCACGTTTCTAGTTTTTATGTGTGCAAAATGCTTTTCAGAGCGAGAGAAGCACTTTTTGACCAACAATGTGATTTTTACCTTACAATGTTGATATTGCTCAAAACTAATGGAATTCACTCCCAAATGGTGGTTTATGCTTAAATAACCCTTTTGTAAGCATAATAACACGTTTCCATTGAAAGTAACAGAAATATTCACGTTTCTAGTTTTTATGTGTGCAAAATGCTTTTCAGAGCGAGAGAAGCACTTTTTGACCGACAATGTGATTTTTACCTTTCAATTTTGATATTGCTCAAAACTAATGGAATTCACTCCCAAATGGTGGTTTATGCTTAAATAACCCTTTTGTAAGCATAATAACACGTTTCCATTGAAAGAAACAGAAATATTCACATGTCAAGTTTTTATGCGTGCAAAATGCTTTTCAGAGCGAGAGAAGCACTTTTTGACCAACAATGTGACTCTGACCTTTCAATTTTGATATTGCTCAAAACTAATGGAATTCACTCCCAAATGGTGGTTTATGCTTAAATAACCCTTTTGTAAGCATAATAACACGTTTCCATTGAAAGTAACAGAAATATTCACATGTCAAGTTTTTATGTGTGCAAAATGCTTTTCAGAGCGAGAGAAGCACTTTTTGACCAACAATGTGATTCTGACCTTTCAATTTTGATATTGCTCAAAACTAATGGAATTCACTCCCAAATGGTGGTTTATGCTTAAATAACCCTTTTGTAAGCATAATAACACGTTTCCATTGAAAGAAACAGAAATATTCACATGTCAAGTTTTTATGCGTGCAAAATGCTTTTCAGAGCGAGAGAAGCACTTTTTGACCAACAATGTGATTCTGACCTTACAATGTTGATATTGCTCAAAACGAATGGAATTCACTCCAAAATGGTGGTTTATGCTTAAATAACCCTTTTGTATCATAATAACACGTTTGAATTGAAAGGAACAGAAATATTCACTTGTCAAGTTTTTATGCGTGCAAAATGCTTTTCAGAGCGAGAGAAGCACTTTTTGACCAACAATGTGACTGACCTTTCAATTTTGATATTGCTCAAAACTAATGGAATTCACTCCCAAATGGTGGTTTGTGCTTAAATAACCCTTTTGTAAGCATAATAACACGTTTCCATTGAAAGTAACAGAAATATTCACATGTCAAGTTTTTATGTGTGCAAAATGCTTTTCAGAGCGAGAGAAGCACTTTTTGACCAACAATGTGATTCTGACCTTTCAATTTTGATATTGCTCAAAACTAATGGAATTCACTCCCAAATGGTGGTTTATGCTTAAATAACCCTTTTGTAAGCATAATAACACGTTTCCATTGAAAGAAACAGAAATATTCACATGTCAAGTTTTTATGCGTGCAAAATGCTTTTCAGAGCGAGAGAAGCACTTTTTGACCAACAATGTGATTTTTACCTTACAATGTTGATATTGCTCAAAACTAATGGAATTCACTCCCAAATGGTGGTTTATGCTTAAATAACCCTTTTGTATCATAATAACACGTTTGAATTGAAAGGAACAGAAATATTCACTTGTCAAGTTTTTATGCGTGCAAAATGCTTTTCAGAGCGAGAGAAGCACTTTTTGACCAACAATGTGATTCTGACCTTTCAATTTTGATATTGCTCAAAACTAATGGAATTCACTCCCAAATGGTGGTTTATGCTTAAATAACCCTTTTGTAAGCATAATAACACGTTTCCATTGAAAGAAACAGAAATATTCACATGTCAAGTTTTTATGCGTGCAAAATGCTTTTCAGAGCGAGAGAAGCACTTTTTGACCAACAATGTGACTGACCTTTCAATTTTGATATTGCTCAAAACTAATGGAATTCACTCCCAAATGGTGGTTTGTGCTTAAATAACCCTTTTGTAAGCATAATAACACGTTTCCATTGAAAGTAACAGAAATATTCACATGTCAAGTTTTTATGTGTGCAAAATGCTTTTCAGAGCGAGAGAAGCACTTTTTGACCAACAATGTGATTCTGACCTTTCAATTTTGATATTGCTCAAAACTAATGGAATTCACTCCCAAATGGTGGTTTATGCTTAAATAACCCTTTTGTAAGCATAATAACACGTTTCCATTGAAAGAAACAGAAATATTCACATGTCAAGTTTTTATGCGTGCAAAATGCTTTTCAGAGCGAGAGAAGCACTTTTTGACCAACAATGTGATTTTTACCTTACAATGTTGATATTGCTCAAAACTAATGGAATTCACTCCCAAATGGTGGTTTATGCTTAAATAACCCTTTTGTATCATAATAACACGTTTGAATTTAAAGGAACAGAAATATTCACTTGTCAAGTTTTTATGCGTGCAAAATGCTTTTCAGAGCGAGAGAAGCACTTTTTGACCAACAATGTGATTCTGACCTTTCAATTTTGATATTGCTCAAAACTAATGGAATTCACTCCCAAATGGTGGTTTATGCTTAAATAACCCTTTTGTAAGCATAATAACACGTTTCCATTGAAAGAAACAGAAATATTCACATGTCAAGTTTTTATGCGTGCAAAATGCTTTTCAGAGCGAGAGAAGCACTTTTTGACCAACAATGTGATTCTGACCTTACAATGTTGATATTGCTCAAAACGAATGGAATTCACTCCCAAATGGTGGTTTATGCTTAAATAACCCTTTTGTATCATAATAACACGTTTGAATTGAAAGGAACAGAAATATTCACATGTCAAGTTTTTATGTGTGCAAAATGCTTTTCAGAGCGAGAGAAGCACTTTTTGACCAACAATGTGATTCTGACCTTACAATGTTGATATTGCTCAAAACGAATGGAATTCACTCCAAAATGGTGGTTTATGCTTAAATTACCCTTTTGTATCATAATAACACGTTTGAATTGAAAGGAACAGAAATATTCACTTGTCAAGTTTTTATGCGTGCAAAATGCTTTTCAGAGCGAGAGAAGCACTTTTTGATCAACAATGTGACTCTGACCTTTCAATTTTGATATTGCTCAAAACTAATGGAATTCACTCCCAAATGGTGGTTTATGCTTAAATAACCCTTTTGTAAGCATAATAACACGTTTCCATTGAAAGTAACAGAAATATTCACATGTCAAGTTTTTATGCGTGCAAAATGCTTTTCAGAGCGAGAGAAGCACTTTTTGACCAACAATGTGATTTTTACCTTACAATGTTGATATTGCTCAAAACTAATGGAATTCACTCCCAAATGGTGGTTTATGCTTAAATAACCCTTTTGTAAGCATAATAACACGTTTCCATTGAAAGTAACAGAAATATTCACGTTTCTAGTTTTTATGTGTGCAAAATGCTTTTCAGAGCGAGAGAAGCACTTTTTGACCAACAATGTGATTGTGACCTTACAATGTTGATATTGCTCAAAACTAATGGAATTCACTCCCAAATGGTGGTTTATGCTTAAATAACCCTTTTCTAAGCATAATAACACGTTTGAATTGAAAGAAACAGAAATATTCACATGTCAAGTTTTTATGCGTGCAAAATGCTTTTCAGAGCGAGAGAAGCACTTTTTGACCAACAATGTGATTTTTACCTTACAATGTTGATATTGCTCAAAACTAATGGAATTCACTCCCAAATGGTGGTTTATGCTTAAATAACCCTTTTGTATCATAATAACACGTTTGAATTGAAAGGAACAGAAATATTCACTTGTCAAGTTTTTATGCGTGCAAAATGCTTTTCAGAGCGAGAGAAGCACTTTTTGACCAACAATGTGATTCTGACCTTTCAATTTTGATATTGCTCAAAACTAATGGAATTCACTCCCAAATGGTGGTTTATGCTTAAATAACCCTTTTGTAAGCATAATAACACGTTTCCATTGAAAGAAACAGAAATATTCACATGTCAAGTTTTTATGCGTGCAAAATGCTTTTCAGAGCGAGAGAAGCACTTTTTGACCAACAATGTGATTCTGACCTTACAATGTTGATATTGCTCAAAACGAATGGAATTCACTCCAAAATGGTGGTTTATGCTTAAATAACCCTTTTGTATCATAATAACACGTTTGAATTGAAAGGAACAGAAATATTCACTTGTCAAGTTTTTATGCGTGCAAAATGCTTTTCAGAGCGAGAGAAGCACTTTTTGACCAACAATGTGACTCTGACCTTTCAATTTTGATATTGCTCAAAACTAATGGAATTCACTCCCAAATGGTGGTTTGTGCTTAAATAACCCTTTTGTAAGCATAATAACACGTTTCCATTGAAAGTAACAGAAATATTCACATGTCAAGTTTTTATGTGTGCAAAATGCTTTTCAGAGCGAGAGAAGCACTTTTTGACCAACAATGTGATTCTGACCTTTCAATTTTGATATTGCTCAAAACTAATGGAATTCACTCCCAAATGGTGGTTTATGCTTAAATAACCCTTTTGTAAGCATAATAACACGTTTCCATTGAAAGAAACAGAAATATTCACATGTCAAGTTTTTATGCGTGCAAAATGCTTTTCAGAGCGAGAGAAGCACTTTTTGACCAACAATGTGATTTTTACCTTACAATGTTGATATTGCTCAAAACTAATGGAATTCACTCCCAAATGGTGGTTTATGCTTAAATAACCCTTTTGTATCATAATAACACATTTGAATTGAAAGGAACAGAAATATTCACTTGTCAAGTTTTTATGCGTGCAAAATGCTTTTCAGAGCGAGAGAAGCACTTTTTGACCAACAATGTGATTCTGACCTTTCAATTTTGATATTGCTCAAAACTAATGGAATTCACTCCCAAATGGTGGTTTATGCTTAAATAACCCTTTTGTAAGCATAATAACACGTTTCCATTGAAAGAAACAGAAATATTCACATGTCAAGTTTTTATGCGTGCAAAATGCTTTTCAGAGCGAGAGAAGCACTTTTTGACCAACAATGTGATTCTGACCTTACAATGTTGATATTGCTCAAAACGAATGGAATTCACTCCCAAATGGTGGTTTATGCTTAAATAACCCTTTTGTATCATAATAACACGTTTGAATTGAAAGGAACAGAAATATTCACATGTCAAGTTTTTATGTGTGCAAAATGCTTTTCAGAGCGAGAGAAGCACTTTTTGACCAACAATGTGATTCTGACCTTACAATGTTGATATTGCTCAAAACGAATGGAATTCACTCCAAAATGGTGGTTTATGCTTAAATTACCCTTTTGTATCATAATAACACGTTTGAATTGAAAGGAACAGAAATATTCACTTGTCAAGTTTTTATGCGTGCAAAATGCTTTTCAGAGCGAGAGAAGCACTTTTTGACCAACAATGTGATTTTTACCTTACAATGTTGATATTGCTCAAAACTAATGGAATTCACTCCCAAATGGTGGTTTATGCTTAAATAACCCTTTTGTAAGTATAATAACACGTTTCCATTGAAAGTAACAGAAATATTCACGTTTCTAGTTTTTATGTGTGCAAAATGCTTTTCAGAGCGAGAGAAGCACTTTTTGACCAACAATGTGATTCTGACCTTACAATGTTGATATTGCTCAAAACTAATGGAATTCACTCCCAAATGGTGGTTTATGCTTAAATAACCCTTTTCTAAGCATAATAACACGTTTGAATTGAAAGAAACAGAAATATTCACATGTCAAGTTTTTATGCGTGCAAAATGCTTTTCAGAGCGAGAGAAGCACTTTTTGACCAACAATGTGATTTTTACCTTACAATGTTGATATTGCTCAAAACTAATGGAATTCACTCCCAAATGGTGGTTTATGCTTAAATAACCCTTTTGTATCATAATAACACGTTTGAATTGAAAGGAACAGAAATATTCACTTGTCAAGTTTTTATGCGTGCAAAATGCTTTTCAGAGCGAGAGAAGCACTTTTTGACCAACAATGTGATTCTGACCTTTCAATTTTGATATTGCTCAAAACTAATGGAATTCACTCCCAAATGGTGGTTTATGCTTAAATAACCCTTTTGTAAGCATAATAACACGTTTCCATTGAAAGAAACAGAAATATTCACATGTCAAGTTTTTATGCGTGCAAAATGCTTTTCAGAGCGAGAGAAGCACTTTTTGACCAACAATGTGATTTTTACCTTACAATGTTGATATTGCTCAAAACTAATGGAATTCACTCCCAAATGGTGGTTTATGCTTAAATAACCCTTTTGTAAGCATAATAACACGTTTCCATTGAAAGTAACAGAAATATTCACGTTTCTAGTTTTTATGTGTGCAAAATGCTTTTCAGAGCGAGAGAAGCACTTTTTGACCAACAATGTGATTCTGACCTTACAATGTTGATATTGCTCAAAACTAATGGAATTCACTCCCAAATGGTGGTTTATGCTTAAATAACCCTTTTCTAAGCATAATAACACGTTTGAATTGAAAGAAACAGAAATATTCACATGTCAAGTTTTTATGCGTGCAAAATGCTTTTCAGAGCGAGAGAAGCACTTTTTGACCAACAATGTGATTTTTACCTTACAATGTTGATATTGCTCAAAACTAATGGAATTCACTCCCAAATGGTGGTTTATGCTTAAATAACCCTTTTGTATCATAATAACACGTTTGAATTGAAAGGAACAGAAATATTCACTTGTCAAGTTTTTATGCGTGCAAAATGCTTTTCAGAGCGAGAGAAGCACTTTTTGACCAACAATGTGATTCTGACCTTTCAATTTTGATATTGCTCAAAACTAATGGAATTCACTCCCAAATGGTGGTTTATGCTTAAATAACCCTTTTGTAAGCATAATAACACGTTTCCATTGAAAGAAACAGAAATATTCACATGTCAAGTTTTTATGCGTGCAAAATGCTTTTCAGAGCGAGAGAAGCACTTTTTGACCAACAATGTGATTCTGACCTTACAATGTTGATATTGCTCAAAACGAATGGAATTCACTCCCAAATGGTGGTTTATGCTTAAATAACCCTTTTGTATCATAATAACACGTTTGAATTGAAAGGAACAGAAATATTCACTTGTCAAGTTTTTATGCGTGCAAAATGCTTTTCAGAGCGAGAGAAGCACTTTTTGATCAACAATGTGACTCTGACCTTTCAATTTTGATATTGCTCAAAACTAATGGAATTCACTCCCAAATGGTGGTTTATGCTTAAATAACCCTTTTGTAAGCATAATAACACGTTTGAATTGAAAGAAACAGAAATATTCACATGTCAAGTTTTTATGCGTGCAAAATGCTTTTCAGAGCGAGAGAAGCACTTTTTGACCAACAATGTGATTTTTACCTTACAATGTTGATATTGCTCAAAACTAATGGAATTCACTCCCAAATGGTGGTTTATGCTTAAATAACCCTTTTGTAAGCATAATAACACGTTTCCATTGAAAGTAACAGAAATATTCACGTTTCTAGTTTTTATGTGTGCAAAATGCTTTTCAGAGCGAGAGAAGCACTTTTTGACCAACAATGTGATTCTGACCTTACAATGTTGATATTGCTCAAAACTAATGGAATTCACTCCCAAATGGTGGTTTATGCTTAAATAACCCTTTTCTAAGCATAATAACACGTTTGAATTGAAAGTAACAGAAATATTCACATGTCAAGTTTTTATGCGTGCAAAATGCTTTTCAGAGCGAGAGAAGCACTTTTTGACCAACAATGTGATTTTTACCTTACAATGTTGATATTGCTCAAAACTAATGGAATTCACTCCCAAATGGTGGTTTATGCTTAAATAACCCTTTTGTAAGCATAATAACACGTTTGAATTGAAAGAAACAGAAATATTCACATGTCAAGTTTTTATGTGTGCAAAATGCTTTTCAGAGCGAGAGAAGCACTTTTTGACCAACAATGTGATTTTTACCTTTCAATTTTGATATTGCTCAAAACTAATGGAATTCACTCCCAAATGGTGGTTTATGCTTAAATAACCCTTTTGTAAGCATAATAACACGTTTCCATTGAAAGAAACAGATATATTCACATGTCAAGTTTTTATGCGTGCAAAATGCTTTTCAGAGCGAGAGAAGCACTTTTTGACCAACAATGTGACTCTGACCTTTCAATTTTGATATTGCTCAAAACTAATGGAATTCACTCCCAAATGGTGGTTTATGCTTAAATAACCCTTTTGTAAGCATAATAACACGTTTCCATTGAAAGTAACAGAAATATTCACATGTCAAGTTTTTATGTGTGCAAAATGCTTTTCAGAGCGAGAGAAGCACTTTTTGACCAACAATGTGATTCTGACCTTTCAATTTTGATATTGCTCAAAACTAATGGAATTCACTCCCAAATGGTGGTTTATGCTTAAATAACCCTTTTGTATCATAATAACACGTTTGAATTGAAAGGAACAGAAATATTCACTTGTCACGTTTTTATGCGTGCAAAATGCTTTTCAGAGCGAGAGAAGCACTTTTTGACCAACAATGTGATTCTGACCTTACAATGTTGATATTGCTCAAAACGAATGGAATTCACTCCAAAATGGTGGTTTATGCTTAAATTACCCTTTTGTATCATAATAACACGTTTGAATTGAAAGGAACAGAAATATTCACTTGTCAAGTTTTTATGCGTGCAAAATGCTTTTCAGAGCGAGAGAAGCACTTTTTGATCAGCAATGTGACTCTGACCTTTCAATTTTGATATTGCTCAAAACTAATGGAATTCACTCCCAAATGGTGGTTTATGCTTAAATAACCCTTTTGTAAGCATAATAACACGTTTGAATTGAAAGAAACAGAAATATTCACATGTCAAGTTTTTATGCGTGCAAAATGCTTTTCAGAGCGAGAGAAGCACTTTTTGACCAACAATGTGATTTTTACCTTACAATGTTGATATTGCTCAAAACTAATGGAATTCACTCCCAAATGGTGGTTTATGCTTAAATAACCCTTTTGTAAGCATAATAACACGTTTCCATTGAAAGTAACAGAAATATTCACGTTTCTAGTTTTTATGTGTGCAAAATGCTTTTCAGAGCGAGAGAAGCACTTTTTGACCAACAATGTGATTTTTACCTTACAATGTTGATATTGCTCAAAACTAATGGAATTCACTCCCAAATGGTGGTTTATGCTTAAATAACCCTTTTGTAAGCATAATAACACGTTTCCATTGAAAGTAACAGAAATATTCACGTTTCTAGTTTTTATGTGTGCAAAATGCTTTTCAGAGCGAGAGAAGCACTTTTTGACCAACAATGTGATTGTGACCTTACAATGTTGATATTGCTCAAAACTAATGGAATTCACTCCCAAATGGTGGTTTATGCTTAAATAACCCTTTTCTAAGCATAATAACACGTTTGAATTGAAAGAAACAGAAATATTCACATGTCAAGTTTTTATGCGTGCAAAATGCTTTTCAGAGCGAGAGAAGCACTTTTTGACCAACAATGTGATTTTTACCTTACAATGTTGATATTGCTCAAAACGAATGGAATTCACTCCCAAATGGTGGTTTATGCTTAAATAACCCTTTTGTATCATAATAACACGTTTGAATTGAAAGGAACAGAAATATTCACTTGTCAAGTTTTTATGCGTGCAAAATGCTTTTCAGAGCGAGAGAAGCACTTTTTGACCAACAATGTGATTCTGACCTTTCAATTTTGATATTGCTCAAAACTAATGGAATTCACTCCCAAATGGTGGTTTATGCTTAAATAACCCTTTTGTAAGCATAATAACACGTTTCCATTGAAAGAAACAGAAATATTCACATGTCAAGTTTTTATGCGTGCAAAATGCTTTTCAGAGCGAGAGAAGCACTTTTTGACCAACAATGTGATTCTGACCTTACAATGTTGATATTGCTCAAAACGAATGGAATTCACTCCCAAATGGTGGTTTATGCTTAAATAACCCTTTTGTATCATAATAACACGTTTGAATTGAAAGGAACAGAAATATTCACTTGTCAAGTTTTTATGCGTGCAAAATGCTTTTCAGAGCGAGAGAAGCACTTTTTGACGAACAATGTGATTCTGACCTTACAATGTTGATATTGCTCAAAACGAATGGAATTCACTCCAAAATGGTGGTTTATGCTTAAATAACCCTTTTGTATCATAATAACACGTTTGAATTGAAAGGAACAGAAATATTCACTTGTCAAGTTTTTATGCGTGCAAAATGCTTTTCAGAGCGAGAGAAGAACTTTTTGAACAACAATGTGACTCTGACCTTTCAATTTTGATATTGCTCAAAACTAATGGAATTCACTCCCAAATGGTGGTTTATGCTTAAATAACCCTTTTGTAAGCATAATAACACGTTTGAATTGAAAGAAACAGAAATATTCACATGTCAAGTTTTTATGCGTGCAAAATGCTTTTCAGAGCGAGAGAAGCACTTTTTGACCAACAATGTGATTTTTACCTTACAATGTTGATATTGCTCAAAACTAATGGAATTCACTCCCAAATGGTGGTTTATGCTTAAATAACCCTTTTGTAAGCATAATAACACGTTTCCATTGAAAGTAACAGAAATATTCACGTTTCTAGTTTTTATGTGTGCAAAATGCTTTTCAGAGCGAGAGAAGCACTTTTTGACCAACAATGTGATTTTTACCTTACAATGTTGATATTGCTCAAAACTAATGGAATTCACTCCCAAATGGTGGTTTATGCTTAAATAACCCTTTTGTAAGCATAATAACACGTTTCCATTGAAAGTAACAGAAATATTCACGTTTCTAGTTTTTATGTGTGCAAAATGCTTTTCAGAGCGAGAGAAGCACTTTTTGACCAACAATGTGATTCTGACCTTACAATGTTGATATTGCTCAAAACTAATGGAATTCACTCCCAAATGGTGGTTTATGCTTAAATAACCCTTTTCTAAGCATAATAACACGTTTGAATTGAAAGAAACAGAAATATTCACATGTCAAGTTTTTATGCGTGCAAAATGCTTTTCAGAGCGAGAGAAGCACTTTTTGACCAACAATGTGATTTTTACCTTACAATGTTGATATTGCTCAAAACGAATGGAATTCACTCCCAAATGGTGGTTTATGCTTAAATAACCCTTTTGTATCATAATAACACGTTTGAATTGAAAGGAACAGAAATATTCACTTGTCAAGTTTTTATGCGTGCAAAATGCTTTTCAGAGCGAGAGAAGCACTTTTTGACCAACAATGTGATTCTGACCTTTCAATTTTGATATTGCTCAAAACTAATGGAATTCACTCCCAAATGGTGGTTTATGCTTAAATAACCCTTTTGTAAGCATAATAACACGTTTCCATTGAAAGAAACAGAAATATTCACATGTCAAGTTTTTATGCGTGCAAAATGCTTTTCAGAGCGAGAGAAGCACTTTTTGACCAACAATGTGATTCTGACCTTACAATGTTGATATTGCTCAAAACGAATGGAATTCACTCCCAAATGGTGGTTTATGCTTAAATAACCCTTTTGTATCATAATAACACGTTTGAATTGAAAGGAACAGAAATATTCACTTGTCAAGTTTTAATGCGTGCAAAATGCTTTTCAGAGCGAGAGAAGCACTTTTTGACGAACAATGTGATTCTGACCTTACAATGTTGATATTGCTCAAAACGAATGGAATTCACTCCAAAATGGTGGTTTATGCTTAAATAACCCTTTTGTATCATAATAACACGTTTGAATTGAAAGGAACAGAAATATTCACTTGTCAAGTTTTTATGCGTGCAAAATGCTTTTCAGAGCGAGAGAAGCACTTTTTGACCAACAATGTGACTCTGACCTTTCAATTTTGATATTGCTCAAAACTAATGAAATTCACTCCCAAATGGTGGTTTATGCTTAAATAACCCTTTTGTAAGCATAATAACACGTTTCCATTGAAAGAAACAGAAATATTCACATGTCAAGTTTTTATGCGTGCAAAATGCTTTTCAGAGCGAGAGAAGCACTTTTTGACCAACAATATGATTTTTACCTTACAATGTTGATATTGCTCAAAACTAATGGAATTCACTCCAAAATGGTGGTTTATGCTTAAATAACCCTTTTGTATCATAATAACACGTTTGAATTGAAAGGAACAGAAATATTCACTTGTCAAGTTTTTATGCGTGCAAAATGCTTTTCAGAGCGAGAGAAGCACTTTTTGACCAACAATGTGATTCTGACCTTACAATGTTGATATTGCTCAAAACGAATGGAATTCACTCCAAAATGGTGGTTTATGCTTAAATTACCCTTTTGTATCATAATAACACGTTTGAATTGAAAGGAACAGAAATATTCACTTGTCAAGTTTTTATGCGTGCAAAATGCTTTTCAGAGCGAGAGAAGCACTTTTTGATCAGCAATGTGACTCTGACCTTTCAATTTTGATATTGCTCAAAACTAATGGAATTCACTCCCAAATGGTGGTTTATGCTTAAATAACCCTTTTGTAAGCATAATAACACGTTTCCATTGAAAGTAACAGAAATATTCACGTTTCTAGTTTTTATGTGTGCAAAATGCTTTTCAGAGCGAGAGAAGCACTTTTTGACCAACAATGTGATTTTTACCTTACAATGTTGATATTGCTCAAAACTAATGGAATTCACTCCCAAATGGTGGTTTATGCTTAAATAACCCTTTTGTAAGCATAATAACACGTTTCCATTGAAAGTAACAGAAATATTCACGTTTCTAGTTTTTATGTGTGCAAAATGCTTTTCAGAGCGAGAGAAGCACTTTTTGACCAACAATGTGATTCTGACCTTACAATGTTGATATTGCTCAAAACTAATGGAATTCACTCCCAAATGGTGGTTTATGCTTAAATAACCCTTTTCTAAGCATAATAACACGTTTGAATTGAAAGAAACAGAAATATTCACATGTCAAGTTTTTATGCGTGCAAAATGCTTTGCAGAGCGAGAGAAGCACTTTTTGACCAACAATGTGATTTTTACCTTACAATGTTGATATTGCTCAAAACGAATGGAATTCACTCCCAAATGGTGGTTTATGCTTAAATAACCCTTTTGTATCATAATAACACGTTTGAATTGAAAGGAACAGAAATATTCACTTGTCAAGTTTTTATGCGTGCAAAATGCTTTTCAGAGCGAGAGAAGCACTTTTTGACCAACAATGTGATTCTGACCTTTCAATTTTGATATTGCTCAAAACTAATGGAATTCACTCCCAAATGGTGGTTTATGCTTAAATAACCCTTTTGTAAGCATAATAACACGTTTCCATTGAAAGAAACAGAAATATTCACATGTCAAGTTTTTATGCGTGCAAAATGCTTTTCAGAGCGAGAGAAGCACTTTTTGATCAGCAATGTGACTCTGACCTTTCAATTTTGATATTGCTCAAAACTAATGGAATTCACTCCCAAATGGTGGTTTATGCTTAAATAACCCTTTTCTAAGCATAATAACACGTTTGAATTGAAAGAAACAGAAATATTCACATGTCAAGTTTTTATGCGTGCAAAATGCTTTTCAGAGCGAGAGAAGCACTTTTTGACCAACAATGTGATTCTGACCTTACAATGTTGATATTGCTCAAAACGAATGGAATTCACTCCCAAATGGTGGTTTATGCTTAAATAACCCTTTTGTATCATAATAACACGTTTGAATTGAAAGGAACAGAAATATTCACTTGTCAAGTTTTTATGCGTGCAAAATGCTTTTCAGAGCGAGAGAAGCACTTTTTGACCAACAATGTGATTCTGACCTTACAATGTTGATATTGCTCAAAACGAATGGAATTCACTCCAAAATGGTGGTTTATGCTTAAATAACCCTTTTGTATCATAATAACACGTTTGAATTGAAAGGAACAGAAATATTCACTTGTCAAGTTTTTATGCGTGCAAAATGCTTTTCAGAGCGAGAGAAGCACTTTTTGACCAACAATGTGACTCTGACCTTTCAATTTTGATATTGCTCAAAACTAATGAAATTCACTCCCAAATGGTGGTTTATGCTTAAATAACCCTTTTGTAAGCATAATAACACGTTTCCATTGAAAGAAACAGAAATATTCACATGTCAAGTTTTTATGCGTGCAAAATGCTTTTCAGAGCGAGAGAAGCACTTTTTGACCAACAATATGATTTTTACCTTACAATGTTGATATTGCTCAAAACGAATGGAATTCACTCCCAAATGGTGATTTATGCTTAAATAACCCTTTTGTATCATAATAACACGTTTGAATTGAAAGGAACAGAAATATTCACTTGTCAAGTTTTTATGCGTGCAAAATGCTTTTCAGAGCGAGAGAAGCACTTTTTGACCAACAATGTGATTCTGACCTTACAATGTTGATATTGCTCAAAACGAATGGAATTCACTCCAAAATGGTGGTTTATGCTTAAATTACCCTTTTGTATCATAATAACACGTTTGAATTGAAAGGAACAGAAATATTCACTTGTCAAGTTTTTATGCGTGCAAAATGCTTTTCAGAGCGAGAGAAGCACTTTTTGATCAGCAATGTGACTCTGACCTTTCAATTTTGATATTGCTCAAAACTAATGGAATTCACTCCCAAATGGTGGTTTATGCTTAAATAACCCTTTTGTAAGCATAATAACACGTTTCCATTGAAAGAAACAGAAATATTCACATGTCAAGTTTTTATGCGTGCAAAATGCTTTTCAGAGCGAGAGAAGCACTTTTTGACCAACAATGTGATTTTTACCTTACAATGTTGATATTGCTCAAAACTAATGGAATTCACTCCCAAATGGTGGTTTATGCTTAAATAACCCTTTTGTAAGCATAATAACACGTTTCCATTGAAAGTAACAGAAATATTCACGTTTCTAGTTTTTATGTGTGCAAAATGCTTTTCAGAGCGAGAGAAGCACTTTTTGACCAACAATGTGATTTTTACCTTACAATGTTGATATTGCTCAAAACTAATGGAATTCACTCCCAAATGGTGGTTTATGCTTAAATAACCCTTTTGTAAGCATAATAACACGTTTCCATTGAAAGTAACAGAAATATTCACGTTTCTAGTTTTTATGTGTGCAAAATGCTTTTCAGAGCGAGAGAAGCACTTTTTGACCAACAATGTGATTCTGACCTTACAATGTTGATATTGCTCAAAACTAATGGAATTCACTCCCAAATGGTGGTTTATGCTTAAATAACCCTTTTCTAAGCATAATAACACGTTTGAATTGAAAGAAACAGAAATATTCACATGTCAAGTTTTTATGCGTGCAAAATGCTTTTCAGAGCGAGAGAAGCACTTTTTGACCAACAATGTGATTTTTACCTTACAATGTTGATATTGCTCAAAACGAATGGAATTCACTCCCAAATGGTGGTTTATGCTTAAATAACCCTTTTTTATCATAATAACACGTTTGAATTGAAAGGAACAGAAATATTCACTTGTCAAGTTTTTATGTGTGCAAAATGCTTTTCAGAGCGAGAGAAGCACTTTTTGACCAACAATGTGATTTTTACCTTTCAATTTTGATATTGCTCAAAACTAATGGAATTCACTCCCAAATGGTGGTTTATGCTTAAATAACCCTTTTGTAAGCATAATAACACGTTTCCATTGAAAGAAACAGAAATATTCACATGTCAAGTTTTTATGCGTTCAAAATGCTTTTCAGAGCGAGAGAAGCACTTTTTGACCAACAATGTGACTCTGACCTTTCAATTTTGATATTGCTCAAAACTAATGGAATTCACTCCCAAATGGTGGTTTATGCTTAAATAACCCTTTTGTAAGCATAATAACACGTTTCCATTGAAAGTAACAGAAATATTCACATGTCAAGTTTTTATGTGTGCAAAATGCTTTTCAGAGCGAGAGAAGCACTTTTTGACCAACAATGTGATTCTGACCTTTCAATTTTGATATTGCTCAAAACTAATGGAATTCACTCCCAAATGGTGGTTTATGCTTAAATAACCCTTTTGTAAGCATAATAACACGTTTCCATTGAAAGAAACAGAAATATTCACATGTCAAGTTTTTATGCGTGCAAAATGCTTTTCAGAGCGAGAGAAGCACTTTTTGACCAACAATGTGATTCTGACCTTACAATGTTGATATTGCTCAAAACTAATGGAATTCACTCCCAAATGGTGGTTTATGCTTAAATAACCCTTTTCTAAGCATAATAACACGTTTGAATTGAAAGAAACAGAAATATTCACATGTCAAGTTTTTATGCGTGCAAAATGCTTTTCAGAGCGAGAGAAGCACTTTTTGACCAACAATGTGATTTTTACCTTACAATGTTGATATTGCTCAAAACGAATGGAATTCACTCCCAAATGGTGGTTTATGCTTAAATAACCCTTTTGTATCATAATAACACGTTTGAATTGAAAGGAACAGAAATATTCACTTGTCAAGTTTTTATGCGTGCAAAATGCTTTTCAGAGCGAGAGAAGCACTTTTTGACCAACAATGTGATTCTGACCTTTCAATTTTGATATTGCTCAAAACTAATGGAATTCACTCCCAAATGGTGGTTTATGCTTAAATAACCCTTTTGTAAGCATAATAACACGTTTCCATTGAAAGAAACAGAAATATTCACATGTCAAGTTTTTATGCGTGCAAAATGCTTTTCAGAGCGAGAGAAGCACTTTTTGACCAACAATGTGATTCTGACCTTACAATGTTGATATTGCTCAAAACGAATGGAATTCACTCCCAAATGGTGGTTTATGCTTAAATAACCCTTTTGTATCATAATAACACGTTTGAATTGAAAGGAACAGAAATATTCACTTGTCAAGTTTTTATGCGTGCAAAATGCTTTTCAGAGCGAGAGAAGCACTTTTTGACCAACAATGTGATTCTGACCTTACAATGTTGATATTGCTCAAAACGAATGGAATTCACTCCAAAATGGTGGTTTATGCTTAAATAACCCTTTTGTATCATAATAACACGTTTGAATTGAAAGGAACAGAAATATTCACTTGTCAAGTTTTTATGCGTGCAAAATGCTTTTCAGAGCGAGAGAAGCACTTTTTGACCAACAATGTGACTCTGACCTTTCAATTTTGATATTGCTCAAAACTAATGAAATTCACTCCCAAATGGTGGTTTATGCTTAAATAACCCTTTTGTAAGCATAATAACACGTTTCCATTGAAAGAAACAGAAATATTCACATGTCAAGTTTTTATGCGTGCAAAATGCTTTTCAGAGCGAGAGAAGCACTTTTTGACCAACAATATGATTTTTACCTTACAATGTTGATATTGCTCAAAACGAATGGAATTCACTCCCAAATGGTGGTTTATGCTTAAATAACCCTTTTGTATCATAATAACACGTTTGAATTGAAAGGAACAGAAATATTCACTTGTCAAGTTTTTATGCGTGCAAAATGCTTTTCAGAGCGAGAGAAGCACTTTTTGACCAACAATGTGATTCTGACCTTTCAATTTTGATATTGCTCAAAACTAATGGAATTCACTCCCAAATGGTGGTTTATGCTTAAATAACCCTTTTGTAAGCATAATAACACGTTTCCATTGAAAGAAACAGAAATATTCACATGTCAAGTTTTTATGCGTGCAAAATGCTTTTCAGAGCGAGAGAAGCACTTTTTGACCAACAATGTGATTCTGACCTTACAATGTTGATATTTATCAAAACGAATGGAATTCACTCCCAAATGGTGGTTTATGCTTAAATAACCCTTTTGTATCATAATAACACGTTTGAATTGAAAGGAACAGAAATATTCACATGTCAAGTTTTTATGTGTGCAAAATGCTTTTCAGAGCGAGAGAAGCACTTTTTGACCAACAATGTGATTTTTACCTTTCAATTTTGATATTGCTCAAAACTAATGGAATTCACTCCCAAATGGTGGTTTATGCTTAAATAACCCTTTTGTAAGCATAATAACACGTTTCCATTGAAAGAAACAGAAATATTCACATGTCAAGTTTTTATGCGTGCAAAATGCTTTTCAGAGCGAGAGAAGCACTTTTTGACCAACAATGTGACTCTGACCTTTCAATTTTGATATTGCTCAAAACTAATGGAATTCACTCCCAAATGGTGGTTTATGCTTAAATAACCCTTTTGTAAGCATAATAACACGTTTCCATTGAAAGTAACAGAAATATTCACATGTCAAGTTTTTATGTGTGCAAAATGCTTTTCAGAGCGAGAGAAGCACTTTTTGACCAACAATGTGATTCTGACCTTTCAATTTTGATATTGCTCAAAACTAATGGAATTCACTCCCAAATGGTGGTTTATGCTTAAATTACCCTTTTGTATCATAATAACACGTTTCCATTGAAAGAAACAGAAATATTCACTTGTCAAGTTTTTATGCGTGCAAAATGCTTTTCAGAGCGAGAGAAGCACTTTTTGACCAACAATGTGATTCTGACCTTTCAATTTTGATATTGCTCAAAACTAATGGAATTCACTCCCAAATGGTGGTTTATGCTTAAATAACCCTTTTGTAAGCATAATAACACGTTTCCATTGAAAGAAACAGAAATATTCACATGTCAAGTTTTTATGCGTGCAAAATGCTTTTCAGAGCGAGAGAAGCACTTTTTGACCAACAATGTGATTTTTACCTTACAATGTTGATATTGCTCAAAACTAATGGAATTCACTCCCAAATGGTGGTTTATGCTTAAATAACCCTTTTGTAAGCATAATAACACGTTTCCATTGAAAGTAACAGAAATATTCACGTTTCTAGTTTTTATGTGTGCAAAATGCTTTTCAGAGCGAGAGAAGCACTTTTTGACCAACAATGTGATTCTGACCTTACAATGTTGATATTGCTCAAAACTAATGGAATTCACTCCCAAATGGTGGTTTATGCTTAAATAACCCTTTTCTAAGCATAATAACACGTTTGAATTGAAAGAAACAGAAATATTCACATGTCAAGTTTTTATGCGTGCAAAATGCTTTTCAGAGCGAGAGAAGCACTTTTTGACCAACAATGTGATTTTTACCTTACAATGTTGATATTGCTCAAAACGAATGGAATTCACTCCCAAATGGTGGTTTATGCTTAAATAACCCTTTTGTATCATAATAACACGTTTGAATTGAAAGGAACAGAAATATTCACTTGTCAAGTTTTTATGCGTGCAAAATGCTTTTCAGAGCGAGAGAAGCACTTTTTGACCAACAATGTGATTCTGACCTTTCAATTTTGATATTGCTCAAAACTAATGGAATTCACTCCCAAATGGTGGTTTATGCTTAAATAACCCTTTTGTAAGCATAATAACACGTTTCCATTGAAAGAAACAGAAATATTCACATGTCAAGTTTTTATGCGTGCAAAATGCTTTTCAGAGCGAAAGAAGCACTTTTTGACCAACAATGTGATTCTGACCTTACAATGTTGATATTGCTCAAAACGAATGGAATTCACTCCCAAATGGTGGTTTATGCTTAAATAACCCTTTTGTATCATAATAACACGTTTGAATTGAAAGGAACAGAAATATTCACTTGTCAAGTTTTTATGCGTGCAAAATGCTTTTCAGAGCGAGAGAAGCACTTTTTGACCAACAATGTGATTCTGACCTTACAATGTTGATATTGCTCAAAACGAATGGAATTCACTCCCAAATGGTGGTTTATGCTTAAATAACCCTTTTGTATCATAATAACACGTTTGAATTGAAAGGAACAGAAATATTCACTTGTCAAGTTTTTATGCGTGCAAAATGCTTTTCAGAGCGAGAGAAGCACTTTTTGACCAACAATGTGATTCTGACCTTACAATGTTGATATTGCTCAAAACGAATGGAATTCACTCCCAAATGGTGGTTTATGCTTAAATAACCCTTTTGTATCATAATAACACGTTTGAATTGAAAGGAACAGAAATATTCACTTGTCAAGTTTTTATGCGTGCAAAATGCTTTTCAGAGCGAGAGAAGCACTTTTTGACCAACAATGTGATTCTGACCTTACAATGTTGATATTGCTCAAAACGAATGGAATTCACTCCCAAATGGTGGTTTATGCTTAAATAACCCTTTTGTATCATAATAACACGTTTCCATTGAAAGGAACAGAAATATTCACTTGTCAATTTTTATGCGTGCAAAATGCTTTTCAGAGCGAGAGAAGCACTTTTTGACCAACAATGTGATTTTTACCTTACAATGTTGATATTGCTCAAAACTAATGGAATTCACTCCCAAATGGTGGTTTATGCTTATATAACCCTTTTGTAAGCATAATAACACGTTTCCATTGAAAGTAACAGAAATATTCACATGTCAAGTTTTTATGTGTGCAAAATGCTTTTCAGAGCGAGAGAAGCACTTTTTGACCAACAATGTGATTCTGACCTTTCAATTTTGATATTGCTCAAAACTAATGGAATTCACTCCCAAATGGTGGTTTATGCTTAAATAACCCTTTTGTAAGTATAATAACACGTTTCCATTGAAAGAAACAGAAATATTCACATGTCAAGTTTTTATGCGTGCAAAATGCTTTTCAGAGCGAGAGAAGCACTTTTTGACCAACAATGTGACTCTGACCTTTCAATTTTGATATTGCTCAAAACTAATGGAATTCACTCCCAAATGGTGGTTTATGCTTAAATAACCCTTTTGTAAGCATAATAACACGTTTCCATTAAAAGTAACAGAAATATTCACATGTCAAGTTTTTATGTGTGCAAAATGCTTTTCAGAGCGAGAGAAGCACTTTTTGACCAACAATGTGATTCTGACCTTTCAATTTTGATATTGCTCAAAACTAATGGAATTCACTCCCAAATGGTGGTTTATGCTTAAATAACCCTTTTGTAAGCATAATAACACGTTTCCATTGAAAGAAACAGAAATATTCACATGTCAAGTTTTTATGCGTGCAAAATGCTTTTCAGAGCGAGAGAAGCACTTTTTGACCAACAATGTGATTCTGACCTTTCAATTTTGATATTGCTCAAAACTAATGGAATTCACTCCCAAATGGTGGTTTATGCTTAAATAACCCTTTTGTAAGCATAATAACACGTTTCCATTGAAAGAAACAGAAATATTCACATGTCAAGTTTTTATGCGTGCAAAATGCTTTTCAGAGCGAGAGAAGCACTTTTTGACCAACAATGTGATTCTGACCTTACAATGTTGATATTGCTCAAAACGAATGGAATTCACTCCCAAATGGTGGTTTATTCTTAAATAACCCTTTTGTATCATAATAACACGTTTGAATTGAAAGGAACAGAAATATTCACATGTCAAGTTTTTATGTGTGCAAAATGCTTTTCAGAGCGAGAGAAGCACTTTTTGACCGACAATGTGATTTTTACCTTTCAATTTTGATATTGCTCAAAACTAATGGAATTCACTCCCAAATGGTGGTTTATGCTTAAATAACCCTTTTGTAAGCATAATAACACGTTTCCATTGAAAGAAACAGAAATATTCACATGTCAAGTTTTTATGCGTGCAAAATGCTTTTCAGAGCGAGAGAAGCACTTTTTGACCAACAATGTGACTCTGACCTTTCAATTTTGATATTGCTCAAAACTAATGGAATTCACTCCCAAATGGTGGTTTATGCTTAAATAACCCTTTTGTAAGCATAATAACACGTTTCCATTGAAAGTAACAGAAATATTCACATGTCAAGTTTTTTTGTGTGCAAAATGCTTTTCAGAGCGAGAGAAGCACTTTTTGACCAACAATGTGATTCTGACCTTTCAATTTTGATATTGCTCAAAACTAATGGAATTCACTCCCAAATGGTGGTTTATGCTTAAATAACCCTTTTGTAAGCATAATAACACGTTTCCATTGAAAGAAACAGAAATATTCACATGTCAAGTTTTTATGCGTGCAAAATGCTTTTCAGAGCGAGAGAAGCACTTTTTGACCAACAATGTGATTCTGACCTTTCAATTTTGATATTGCTCAAAACTAATGGAATTCACTCCCAAATGGTGGTTTATGCTTAAATAACCCTTTTGTAAGCATAATAACACGTTCCATTGAAAGAAACAGAAATATTCACATGTCAAGTTTTTATGCGTGCAAAATGCTTTTCAGAGCGAGAGAAGCACTTTTTGACCAACAATGTGATTTTTACCTTACAATGTTGATATTGCTCAAAACTAATGGAATTCACTCCCAAATGGTGGTTTATGCTTAAATAACCCTTTTGTATCATAATAACACGTTTGAATTGAAAGGAACAGAAATATTCACTTGTCAAGTTTTTATGCGTGCAAAATGCTTTTCAGAGCGAGAGAAGCACTTTTTGACCAACAATGTGATTCTGACCTTTCAATTTTGATATTGCTCAAAACTAATGGAATTCACTCCCAAATGGTGGTTTATGCTTAAATAACCCTTTTGTAAGCATAATAACACGTTTCCATTGAAAGAAACAGAAATATTCACATGTCAAGTTTTTATGCGTGCAAATGCTTTTCAGAGCGAGAGAAGCACTTTTTGACCAACAATGTGATTCTGACCTTACAATGTTGATATTGCTCAAAACGAATGGAATTCACTCCCAAATGTTGGTTTATGCTTAAATAACCCTTTTGTATCATAATAACACGTTTGAATTGAAAGGAACAGAAATATTCACATGTCAAGTTTTATGTGTGCAAAATGCTTTTCAGAGCGAGAGAAGCACTTTTTGACCAACAATGTGATTCTGACCTTACAATGTTGATATTGCTCAAAACGAATGGAATTCACTCCAAAATGGTGGTTTATGCTTAAATTACCCTTTTGTATCATAATAACACGTTTGAATTGAAAGGAACAGAAATATTCACTTGTCAAGTTTTTATGCGTGCAAAATGCTTTTCAGAGCGAGAGAAGCACTTTTTGATCAACAATGTGACTCTGACCTTTCAATTTTGATATTGCTCAAAACTAATGGAATTCACTCCCAAATGGTGGTTTATGCTTAAATAACCCTTTTGTAAGCATAATAACACGTTTGAATTGAAAGAAACAGAAATATTCACATGTCAAGTTTTTATGCGTGCAAAATGCTTTTCAGAGCGAGAGAAGCACTTTTGACCAACAATGTGATTTTTACCTTACAATGTTGATATTGCTCAAAACTAATGGAATTCACTCCCAAATGGTGGTTTATGCTTAAATAACCCTTTTGTAAGCATAATAACACGTTTCCATTGAAAGTAACAGAAATATTCACGTTTCTAGTTTTTATGTGTGCAAAATGCTTTTCAGAGCGAGAGAAGCACTTTTTGACCAACAATGTGATTCTGACCTTACAATGTTGATATTGCTCAAAACTAATGGAATTCACTCCCAAATGGTGGTTTATGCTTAAATAACCCTTTTCTAAGCATAATAACACGTTTGAATTGAAAGAAACAGAAATATTCACATGTCAAGTTTTTATGCGTGCAAAATGCTTTTCAGAGCGAGAGAAGCACTTTTTGACCAACAATGTGATTTTTACCTTACAATGTTGATATTGCTCAAAACTAATGGAATTCACTCCAAAATGGTGGTTTATGCTTAAATTACCCTTTTGTATCATAATAACACGTTTGAATTGAAAGGAACAGAAATATTCACTTGTCAAGTTTTTATGCGTGCAAATGCTTTTCAGAGCGAGAGAAGCACTTTTTGATCAACAATGTGACTCTGACCTTTCAATTTTGATATTGCTCAAAACTAATGGAATTCACTCCCAAATGGTGGTTTATGCTTAAATAACCCTTTTGTAAGCATAATAACACGTTTGAATTGAAAGAAACAGAAATATTCACTTGTCAAGTTTTTATGCGTGCAAAATGCTTTTCAGAGCGAGAGAAGCACTTTTTGACCAACAATGTGATTTTTACCTTACAATGTTGATATTGCTCAAAACTAATGGAATTCACTCCCAAATGGTGGTTTATGCTTAAATAACCCTTTTGTAAGCATAATAACACGTTTCCATTGAAAGTAACAGAAATATTCACGTTTCTAGTTTTTATGTGTGCAAAATGCTTTTCAGAGCGAGAGAAGCACTTTTTGACCAACAATGTGATTCTGACCTTACAATGTTGATATTGCTCAAAACTAATGGAATTCACTCCCAAATGGTGGTTTATGCTTAAATAACCCTTTTCTAAGCATAATAACACGTTTGAATTGAAAGAAACAGAAATATTCACATGTCAAGTTTTATGCGTGCAAAATGCTTTTCAGAGCGAGAGAAGCACTTTTTGACCAACAATGTGATTCTGACCTTACAATGTTGATATTGCTCAAAACGAATGGAATTCACTCCCAAATGGTGGTTTATGCTTAAATAACCCTTTTGTA